>NW_026020720.1:0-23662 GCF_900185275.1 Solanum verrucosum
AAATTTATGCAAAAATGAGGTCTGAATTCCGGATGACCAAAAAATCTGTGGACTATAGAACACAAAAATCGGTAAAATGGGGTTTTACCTACGATTAGGCTCGTTTGACCTTGAAAATGGGACTATTTGGCCGTGAGGGCAAATTGTTTCCATAGGAAAAGTCTTCACGAACGTCCAGGTAAAATTTTGGTAAAAATGTGTTCGAAATTCTTGATCACCAAAAAATCTATGGACTATAGCAAATGAAAATTGGTAAAATAAGGGGTTTACCTGCTCTTGGGTTCGTTAGACCTTGAAAATGGGCCATTATGGCCGTGAGGGCCAACTGTCCCCATAGGTAAGGTCTTAACGGACGTCTAGGTAAAATTTTGGCAAAAATGAGGTCGAATTCCGGATAACCAAAAAATCTTTGGATTATAGCACACGAAAATGAGAAAAATGGGTGGTTTACCTGCTCTAGGGCTCGTTTGACTATGAAAATGGGCCATTTTGGCCATGAGGGCCAACTGGCTCCATATATTATGTCTTAACGGACGTCCAGGTAAAATTTTGGCAAAAATGAGGTCAAAATTCTAGATCACCAAAAAAATTGTGGACTATAGCACACGAAAATCTGTAAAATGGGTTTTACATGTTCTAGGGTTCGTTTGACCTTGACAATGGGCCTAGTTGGCCGTGAGGGCAAATTGTCTCCATAAGAAAGGTCTTAACGAACGTCCAGGTAAAATATTGTCAAAAATGAGTTTTAAATTCTTGATCACCAAAAAATCTGCGGACTATAGCACACGAAAATCGGTAAAATAGGGGGTTCAACTGCTCTATGGCTCGTTTGACCTTAAAATGGATCGTTATGGTCATGAGGGCCAACTTTCCCCATAAGTAAGGTCATAACGAATGTCCAGGTATAATTTTGGCAAAAATGAGGTCCGAATTCCGGATCACCAAAAAATCCGTGGACTATAGCATACGAAAATTTGTAAAATAGGGGGTTTACCTTCTCTCGGGATTGTTTGACCTTGAAAATGGGTCATTATGGCCGTGAGGGCCAAATGGCTCCATAGGTAAGGTCCTAACGGACGTCCAGGTATAATTTTGGCAAAAATGAGGTTGAAATTTTGAATCACCTAAAAATTCGTCGACAATAGCACATGAAAATCGGTAAAATGGGGGGTTTACCTTCTCTAGGGATCGTTTGACCTTGAAAATGGGCCATTTTGGCCTTGAGGGATAACTAGCTCCATAGATAAGGTCTTAACGGACGTCCAGGTATAATGTTGGCAAAAATGAGGTCAAAATTCTGAATCACTAAAAACTATGTGCACTATAGCAAGCGAAAATTGGTAAATAACGGGTTTACCCGCTCTTGGGTTCGTTAGACCTTGAAAATGGGCCATTTGGCCGTGAGGGCCAACTGTCCCCATAGGTAAGGTCTTAACGGACGTCTAGGTAAAATTTTGGCAAAAATGAGGTCGGAATTCTTTATCACCAAAAAAGATGGTGACCTATAGCGCATGAAAATCAGCAAAGTAGGTGTTTACCTGCTCTAGGGTTCGTTTGACCTTGGAAATGGATCGTTTTGGCCGTGAGGGTCAACTGTCCCCATAGGTAAGGTCTTAACGGACGTCCAGGTAAAATTTTGGCAAAAATGAGGTCAAAATTCTGGATTACCAAAAAATTCGTGAACTATAGCACACGAAAATTAGTAAGATGGGTTTTTATCTGCTCTAGGGCTCGTTTCACCTTGAAAATGGGACTATTTGGCCGTGAGGGCAAATTGTCTACATAGGTAAGGTCTTAACGAACGTCCAGGTAAAATTTGGCAAAAATGAGTTCGAATTCTTGATCACCAAAAAATCTATAGACTATAGCACACGAAAATCGGTAAAATGGGGGGTTTACCTGCTCTAGTGCTCGTTAGACCTTAAAAATGGATCGTTTTGGTCGTGAGGGGAATATTTCCCCATAGGTAAGGTCTTAACGGACGTCCAGGTAAAATTTTGACAAAAATGAGGTCAGAATTCTATATCACCAAAAAATACGTGGACTATAATACACGAAAATCGATAAAATCCATTTTTACCTGCTTTAGGGCTCGTTTGACCTTGAAAATGGGCCATTCTAGCCGTGAGGCCAAACTGTCTCCACAGGAAATGTTTTAACGAATGTCCAGGTAAAATTTTGGCAAAAATGAGTTCGAAATTCTTGATCACCAAAAAAGAAATATACTAGCACACAAAAATTGGTAAAATTGGGGATTTACCTTCTCTAGGGATCGTTTGATCTTCAAAATGGATCATTTTAGCCGTGAGGGCAAACTTTCCCCATAGGTAAGGTCTTAACGGACGTGCAGGTTAAATTTTGGCAAAAATGACGTCCGAATTCCGAATCACCAAAAAAATCCGTGGATTATAGCACACGAAAATTAGTAAAATAGGGGGTTTACCTTCTCTAGGGATCGTTTGACCTTGAAAATGGGTCATTCTTGCCGTGAGGGACAACTTGCTCCATAGGTAAGGTCTTAACGGACGTCCAGGTAAAATTTTGGCAAAAATGAGGTCGGAATTCTAGATCACCAAAAAAGATGTTGACTACGAAAATTGGCAAAATGAGGGGTTTACCTACACTAGGGATCGTTTGACCTTGAAAATGGGCAATTTTAGCCGTGATGGCCAACGGGCTCCATATATAAGGTTTTAACGGACGTGCAAGTATAATTTTGGCAAAAATGAAGTCGCAATTCTGGATCACTATAAAATTTGTGGACTTTGTTACACGAAAATCAGTAAAATGGGGGGTTTACCTTCTCTAGGAATCGTTAGACCTTGAAAATGAGTCATTCTGGCCGTGAGGATCAAATGGCTCCATAGGTAAGGTCTTAACGGACGTCCATGTATAATTTTTGCAAAAACAAGGGTGGAGTTCCGGATCACCTAACAAAACGTGGACTATAGCACATGAAAATAGGTAAAATGAGGGGTTTACCTTCTCTAGGGTTCGTTTGACCTTGAGAATGGGCCATTCTGGCCGTGAGGGCCAACTGTCTCCATATGAAAGGTCTTAACGCACGTCCAGGTAAAATTTTGGCAAAAATGAGGTCAGAATTCTGGTTCACCAAAAAAGATGATGACCTATAGCACACAAAAATCAGCAAAATAGGGGGTTTACCTACTCTAAGGCTCGTTTGACCTTGAAAATGGGCCATTTTGTCCATGAGGGCCAATTGGTTCCATAGATAAGGTCTTAACGGATCTCCAGGTATAATGTTGGTAATAATAAGGTCCGAATTTTGAATGACCAAAAAGATGGTGACTTATTGCACATGAAAATAGACAAAATGGGGGGTTTAATTGCTCTAGGGCTCGTTTGACCTTGAAAATGGATTATTTTGGCCGTGAGGTCCAACTGTCCCCATAAGTAATGTCTTAACGAACGTTCATGTAAAATTTTGGCATAAATGATGTCGGAATTCTTTATCACCAAAAAAGATGGTGACCTATAGCATACGAAAATCAGCAAAATGGGTGTTTACCTGCTCTAGGGTTCATTTGACCTTGGAAATGGATCGTTTTGGCCGTGAGGGCCAACTATCCCCATAGGTAAGGTCTTAACGGACGTCCAGGTAAAAGTTTGGCGAAAATGAGGTCAAAATTCTGGATCACAAAAAAATTCATGGACTATTGCACACGAAAATTAGTAAGATGGGTTTTTACCTACTCTAGAGATCGTTTGACCTTGATAATGGGCCTATCTGGCCGTGAGGGCAAACTGTCTCCATAGGAAAGGTCTTAACGAATGTCCAGGTAAAATTTTGGCAAAAATGAGGTCGGAATTCTGGATCACTAAAAAAGATGGTGACATATAACACACGAAAATCGGCAAAATAGGGGGTTTACCTGCTCTAGGGCTAATTTGACGTTGAAAATTGGCCATTTTGGCTGTGAGGGCCAACTAGTTCCATAGATAAGGTCTTACCGAACGTCCAGGTATAATATTGGCAAAAATGAGGTCGAAATTTTGAATCACCTAAAAATTCGTCGACAATAGCACATGAAAATCGGTAAAATGGGGGGTTTACCTTCTCTAGGGATCGTTTGACCTTGAAAATGGGTCATTCTGGCCGTGAGGGCCAACTGGCTCCATAGATACGGTCTTAACGGACGTCCAGGTATAATGTTGGCAAAAATGAGGTCAAAATTCTAAATCACTAAAAAATATGTGCACTATAGCAAACGAAAATTGGTAAAATAAGGGGTTTACCTGCTCTTGGGTTCGTTAGACCTTGAAAATGGGCCATTCTGGCCGTGAGGGCCAACTGTCCCCATAGGTAAGGTCTTAACGGACGTCTAGGTAAAATTTTGGCAAAAATGAGGTCGGAATTCTTTATCACCAAAAAAATGGTGACCTATAGCGCATGAAAATCAGCAAAGTAGGTGTTTACCTGCTCTAGGGTTCATTTGACCTTGGAAATGGATCGTTTTGGCCGTGAGGGCCAACTGTCCCCATAGGTAAGGTCTTAACGGACGTCCAGGTAAAATTTTGGCAAAAATGAGGTCAAAATTCTGGATTACCAAAAAATTCATGAACTATAGCACACGAAAATTAGTAAGATGGGTTTTTACCTGCTCTAGGGCTCGTTTGACCTTGAAAATGGGACTATTTGGCCGTGAGGGCAAATTGTCTACATAGGTAAGGTCTTAACGAACGTCCAGGTAAAAGTTTGGCAAAAATGAGTTCGAATTCTTGATCACCAAAAAATGTATAGACTAGAGCACACGAAAATTGATAAAATGGGGGGTTTACCTGCTCTAGTGCTCGTTAGACCTTGAAAATGGATCGTTTTGGTCGTGAGGGGAATATTTCCCCATAGGTAAGGTCTTAACGGACGTCCAGGTAAAATTTTGACAAAAATGAGGTCAAAATTCTATATCACCAAAAAATACGTGGACTATAATACACGAAAATCAATAAAATCCATTTTTACCTGCTCTAGGGCTCGTTTGACCTTGAAAATGGGCCATTATAGCCGTGAGGCCAAACTGTCTCCACAGGAAAGGTTTTAACGAATGTCCAGGCAAAATTTTGGCAAAAATGAGTTCGTAATTCTTGATCACCAAAAAAGAAATTGACTAGCACACGAAAATTGGTAAAATTGGGGGTTTACCTTCTCTAGGGATCGTATGATCTTCAAAATGGATCATTTTAGCCGTGAGGGCAAACTTTCCCCATAGGTAAGGTCTTAACGGATGTGCAGGTTAAATTTTGGCAAAAATGACGTCCGAATTCCGCATCACCAAAAAAATCCGTGGATTATAGCACACGAAAATTAGTAAAATAGGGGGTTTACCTTCTCTAGGGATCGTTTGACCTTGAAAATGGGTCATTCTGGCCGTGAGGGACAACTTGCTCCATAAGTAAGGTCTTAACGGACGTCCAGGTAAAATTTTGGCAAAAATGAGGTCGAATTCTGGATCACCAAAAAAGATATTGACTACGAAAATCGGCAAAATGAGGGGTTTACCTGCTCTAGGGATCGTTTGACCTTGAAAATGGGCAATTTTAGCCGTGATGGCCAACGGGCTCTATATATAAGGTTTTAACGGACGTGCAAGTATAATTTTGGCAAAAATGAAGTCGCAATTCTGGATCACTATAAAATTTGTGGACTTTGTTACACGAAAATCAGTAAAATGAGGGGTTTACCTTTTCTAGGAATCGTTAGACCTTGAAAATGAGTCATTCTGGCCATGAGGATCAAATGGCTCCATAGGTAAGGTCTTAACGGACGTCCATGTATAATTTTTGCAAAAACAAGGGTGGAGTTCCGGATCACCTAACAAAACGTGGACTATAGCACATGAAAATAGGTAAAATAAGGGGTTTACCTTCTCTAGGGTTCGTTTGACCTTGAGAATGGGCCATTCTGGCCGTGAGGGCCAACTGTCTCCATATGAAAGGTCTTAACGCACGTCCAGGTAAAATTTTGGCAAAAATGAGGTCAGAATTCTGGTTCTCCAAAAAATGATGACCTATAGCATATGAAAATCAGCAAAATAGGGGGTTTACCTACTCTAGGGCTCGTTTGACCTTGAAAATGGGCCATTTTGTCCATGAGGGCCAATTGGCTCCATAGATAAGGTCTTAACGGATCTCCAGGTATAATGTTGGTAAAAATGGTGAGATGTATTACCAAAAAGCTATGCTCTGGGGTCGTTTGACCTTGAAAATGGTATTTGGCCGTGAGGCCAACTGTCCCATAATATGTCTTAAGACGTCCATGGGTATAGATGGTTTGCAAAAAATAAAGGGTCCGAAATTCCAAATATCCAGAAATCTGTAGAAACTATAAACAAAAGAGAAAATTCGGATCAAAAAAAATGGGGATTTACATCTATTACCTGCTCTAGGGCTATTTGACCTTGAAAATGGCCATTTTTGGCCGTGAGGGCCAACTGTTCCATAGATAAGGTCTTAACGAACGTCCAGGTATAAATTGGCAAAAATGAGGTTGAAATTCTTATCACCAAAAAATCGATGGACAATAGCATACGAAAATCGGTAAAATGGGGGTTTACCTGCTCTATGGTCTTTGACCTTGAAAATGGATCGTTTTGGCCGTGAGGGCCAACTGGCTCCATAGATAAGGTCTTAACGGACGTCCAGGTAAAATATTGGCAAAAATGAGGTCGGAATTCTGGATCACCAAAAAATATGTGGATTATAGCACACGAAAATTGTAAAATGGGGGTTTACCTGCTCTAGGGTCGTTGACTTGAAAATGGGCATTTTGGCTGAGAGGGCCAACTGCTCCATAGGTAAGGTCTTAACGACGTCCAGGTAAAATTTTGGCAAAAATTGGTCGAATTTCGGATCACCAAAAAATCTGTGGATTATAGCACACGAAAATGGTAAAAATGAGGGTTTACCTTCTCTACGGATCGTTTGACTTGAAAATGGGTCATTCTGGCCGTGAGGGCCAACTGCTCCATAGGTAAGTCAAACGGACGTCAGGTATAATTTTGGCAAAAATGAGGTCAGAATTTGAACACCAAAAAATCCGTGGACTAAAGCACACGAAAATTGGTAAAATAGGGGTACTGCTCTCGATTCGTTTGACTTTGGAAATGGGTCATTCTGGCCGTGAGGGCCAACTGGTTGCATAGGTAAGGTCTTAATGGACGTCCAGGTAAAATTTTGGCGAAAATGATGTTGGAATTCTGGATCACCAAAAAAGATGTGACTATAGCACACGAAAATGGCAAAATAGGGGGTTTACCTGCTCTAGGGTTCGTTTGACCTTGAAAATGGGCCATTTTGGCCATGAGGGACAACTGGCTCCATAAATAAGTTCTTAACGGACGTCCAGTGTAATGTTTGGCAAAAATGAGGTCGAAATTCCGAATCACCAAAAATCGTTGGACTTAGCATACGAAAATCGGCAAAATAGGGTTTACCTGCTCTAAGGCTCGTTTGACCTTGAAAATGGGCCATTTTAGCCGTGAGGGCCAACTGGCTCCATATATAAGGTTTTAACGGACGTCCAGTTATAATTTTACAACGTAAATCATAAAATTAGGGATTACCTTTTCTAGGGCTCGTTAGACCTTGAAAATGGGTCATTCTGGCCGTGAGGGCCAACTGTCTCCATAGTAAGGTTTAACGGACGTCCAGATAAAATTTTGGCAAAAATGAGTTCGGAATTCTGGATCACCAAAAAAATGTGACTATGCACACGAAAATTGGTAAAAGGGGTTTATGTGCTCTAGGGATCGTTTGACCTGAAAATGGGTCATTTTGGCCATGAGGGCCAACTGGCTCCATAGATAAGGTCTTAACGGACGTCCAGGAATAATGTTAGCAAAACTGAGGTCAGAATTCCGAATCACCTAAAAATTCATGGACTATTAGCACACGAAAATGGGAAAATTGTGGGTTTACCAGCTCTAGGGTTCGTTTGACTTTGAAAATGGGCCATTTTGGCCATGAGGGCCACTGGCTCAATATATATGGTCTTAACGGACGTCCAAGTAAATATTGTCAAAAATGAGGTCAGAATTCTGGAGCACAAAAAAGATGGTGACTATAACACACGAAAATCGGAAAATATGGGTTTACCTGCTCTAGGGATCGTTTGATCTTGAAAATGGGCCTATTTTGCTGTGAGGGCAAACTGTCTCCATAGGAAAGGTCTTAACGAACGTCCAGATAAAATTTTGGCAAAAATGATTTCGGAATTCTAGATCTCTAAAAAATCTATGGACTATAACACACGAAAATTGTAAAATGGGAGGTTTACCTGCTCTATGGCTCGTTTGACCTTGATAATGGATTGTTTTGGCCGTGAGGGCCAACTGTCCCCATTGATGAGGTCTTAACGGACGTCCAGGTAAAATTTGGAAAAAATGAGGTGCAATTCGAGATCACCAAAAATCGTGGACTATAGCACACGAAAAATGGTAAAATGGGGGGTTACCTGCTCTAGGGCTTGTTTGACTTTGAAAATGGGTCATTTTGGCATGAGGGCCAGCTGGATCCATATATAAGGTCTTAACAGACGTCCAGGTAAAATTATGGCAAAAATGAGTGCGGAATTCCGGATCACCAAAAAATCTGTGGTCTATAGCACATAAAAATAGGTAATAATGTGGTTTTACCTTCTCTAGGGCTCGTTTGACCTTGAAAATGGGCCTATTTGGCCGTGAGGGCAAACTGCTCAATAGAAAGTTCTTAACGAACGTCCAGATAAAATTTTGGCAAAAATGATTTCGGAATTCTAGATCTCCAAAAAATCTATGGACTATAGCATACGAAAATTGGTAAAATGGGAGGTTTACCTGCTCTATGGCTCGTTTGACCTTGAAAATGGGCCATTCTGGCCGTGAGGGCCAACTGTCCCCATAGGTAAGGTCTTAACGGACGTCCAGGTAAAATTTGTGAAAAAATGAAGGTTGCAATTCCGTATCACTAAAAATCCATGGACAATAGCACACGAAAACGGTAAAATGGGGGGCTTACCTGCTCTAGGCTCGTTTGACTTTGAAATGGGTCGTTTGGGCATGATGATTTCGGAATTCTAGATCTCCAAAAAATCTATGGACTATAGCATATGAAAATTGGTAAAATGGGAGGATTTCCTGCTCTATGGCTGTTTGACCTTGATAATGGATCATTTTGGCCGTGAGGGCCAACTGTCCCATAGGTAAGGTCTTAACGGACATCCAGGTAAAATTTTGGCAAAAATGAGGTCGAAATTTCGGATCACCAAAAAATCTGTGGACTATAGCACAGAAAAATTGGTAAAATGGGGGTTTACCTGCTCAAGGGCTCGTTTGACCTTGAAAATGGATCATTTTGGATTGAGGGCCAACTGCTCCATAGGTAAGGTCTTAACGGACGTCCAAGTAAATTTTGGCAAAAATGAGGTCGAAATTCCGGATCACAAAAAACGTGGACAATAGAACACGAAAATTGGTAAAATAGGGGGTTTACCTTCTCTAGAGATCGTTTGTCTTTGAAAATGGGTCATTCTGGCAGTGAGGGCTAATTGGCTCCATAGTAAGGTTTAATGGACATCTAGGTAAAATTTAGAAAAAATAAGGTCGGAATTCTCGATCACCAAATAAGATGGTAACCTATAGCACACGAAAATTGGCAAATAAAGGATTTACCTGCTCTAGGGCTCGTTTGACCTTGGAAAAGGGCCATTTTGGCCGTGAGGGCCAACTGGCTCCGTAGATAAGGTCTTAACGGACGTTCAGGTATAATGTTGGCAAAAATGAGGACAGAATTCCGAATCACCAAAAAATCCATTGAATATAGCACACGAAAATGGGTAAAATGGGGGATTACCTGGACTAGGGTCTTTGTATTTGAAAATGGCCATTTTGGCCATGACGGCCAACTTGCTCCATATAAGGTCTTAACGACGTCCAGTAAAATTTTGGCAAAAATTAGGTCGAATTCCGGATCACCAAAAAATCGGGACTATACACAGAAAATTGGTAAAATGGGGTTTTACTTGCTCTAGGGCTCGTTTGACTTTGAAAATGGTCCATTTGGCCGTGAGGGCCAACTGTCTCCATAGGAAGGTCTTAACGAACGTCCAGTAAATTTTGGCAAAAAAGAGGATGAAATTCTGGATCACCAAAAAAGATGGTGAACTATAGCACAAGAAAATCGGCAAAATCCGGGGTTTACCTGCTCTAGGGCTCGTTTGACCTTAAAATTCGCCATTTTGGCTGTGAGGGCCAACTGCTCCATAGATAAGGTCTTAACGGACTTCCAGGTAAAATTTAGGCAAAATAAGGTCGGAATTTTGGATCACCAGAAAAGATGGTGACCTATAGCACACGAAAATGGCAAAATAGGGGTTTACCTGCACTAGGGCTCGTTTGACCTTGATAATGGGCCATTTTGGCCGTGAAGGCCAACTGGCCCCATAGATAAGGTCTTAACGAACGTCCAGGTATAATGTTGGCAAAAATGAGGTCGGAATTCCGAATCACCAAAAAGTTGTGACTATAGCACACGAAAATGGGTAAAATAGGAGGTTTACCTGCTCTTGGGTTCGTTAGACCTTGAAAATAGGCCATTCTGGCTGTGAGGGCCAACTGTCCCCATAGGTAAGGTCTTAACGGACGTCCAGGTAAATTTTGGCAAAAATGAGATCGAATTTCGGATCACCAAAAAATCTGTGGATTATAGCACATGAAATGGGTAAAATGGGGGGTTTACCTGCTCTAGGGCTCGTTTGACTTTGAAAATGGGCCATTTTGGCCATTAGGGCCAATGGCTCCATATATTATGTTCTTAACGGACGTCCAGGTAAATTTTGGCAAAAATGAGGTAAAAATTCTAGATCACAAGAAATCGTTGCTATAGCATACGAAAATTGATAAAATGGGGTTTTACCTGCTCTAGAGTTTGTTTGAACTTGACAATGGGCCTATTTGGCCGTGAGGGCAAACTGTCTCCATAAGAAAGGTCTTAACGACCGTCCAAGTAAAATTTTGGCAAATATGAGTTCAAAGTTTTTGATCACCAAAAAATCTATTGACTATAACACACGAAAATCGGTAAAATAGGGGTTACCTGCTCTAGGGCTCGTTTGACCATAAAATGGATCGTTTTGGCCGTGAGGGCAAACTGTGTCCATAGGAAAGGTATTAACGAACGTCCAGGTAAAATTTTTAGGAAAAATTAGGTTAGCTTCTGGATCACCAAAAAAGATGGTGACTTATAGCACACGAAAATGGCAAAATAGGGGGTTTACCTACTCTAGGGCTCGTTTGACATTGAAAATTGGCCATTTTAGTCGTGAGGGGCCAACTGGCTCCATAGATAAGGTCTTAACGGACGTCCAGGTATAACTTTGGCAAAATGAGGTCAGAATTCCAAATCACTATAAAATCTGTGAACTATGTTACAAGAAAATTAGTAAAATGGGGGCTTTACCTTCTCTAGGGCTCGTTAGACCTTGGAAAATCGGTCATTCTTGCTGTGTGGGACAACTGTCCCCATAGTTAAGGTCTTAACGGACGTCCAGGTAAAATTTTGGCAAAAATGAGGTCAAAATTCTAGATGACCAAAAACTCAGTGGACTATAGCTCACGAAAATGGGTAAAATGGGGGGTTTACCTGCTCTTGGGTTCGTTTGACCTTGGAAATAGTCCATTCTGGCCGTGAGGGCCAACTGGCTCCATAGGTAAGGTCTTAACGGACATCCAGGTAATATTTAGCAAAAATGAGTACGGAATTCTAGATCACCAAAAAAGATGGTGACCTATAGCATACGAAAATCGGCAAAATGGGGAGTTTACCTACTCTAGGTCTCGTTTGACCATGAAAAATGGGTCATTTTGGCCGTGAGGGCCAATCGGCTCCATATATAAGGTCTTAACAAACGTCTAGGTATAATTTTGTCAATATGAGGTCAGAATTCTGGACATATAAAATCTGTGTACTATGTTACACGGAAATCGGTAAAATGGGGGTTTACTTTCTCTAGGCTCGTTAGACCTTGAAAATGGGCCATTCTGGCCGTGAGGGCCAACTGTCCCCATAGGTAAGGTCTTAATGGACGTTCAGGTAAAATTTTGGTAAAAAATGAGGTCGAATTCCAGATCACACCAAAAAATATATGGACTGTAGAACACGAAAATGGGTAAAATAGAAGGTTTACATACTCTAGGGATCGTTTGACTTTGAAAATGGGCCATTTTGGCAATGAGAGACAACCGGCTCCAATATATTACGTTTAACGGACGTCCAGGTAAAATTTTGGCAAAAATAAGGATGGAATTTTAGATCACCAAAAAATCTGTGGACTATAGCACACGAAAATCGATAAAAATAGGGTTTATCTGCTTTAGGGCTCATTTTACCTTGAAAAATGGGTCTATTTGGTCGTGAGGGCAAACTGTCTCCACAGGAAAGGTCTTAACGAAAGTCCAGGTAAAATTTTGGCAAAAATGAGTTCGAAATTCTTGATCACCAAAAAATATATGGACTATAGCACACAAAAATTGGTAAAATAGGGGTTTAACTTCTCTAGGGATCGTTTGACCTTGAAAATGGGTCATTCTGGCCGAGAGGGCCAACTGGCTCCATAGGTAAGGTCATAACGGACGTCCAGGTATAATTTTGGCAAAAATGAGGTTAAAATTCATGATCACCAAAAATCCGTGGAATATAGCACACGAAAATCGGTAAAAATGGGGGGTTTACATGCTCTAGGGCTCATTTGACCTTAAAAATGGGCTATTTGGCCGTGAGGGCCTACTAAGTCCATATATAAGGTCTTAATGGACGTCCAGGTATAATTTTGGCAAAAATGAGGTCGAAATTTCTGGATCACTATAAAATCTGTGGACTATGTTACATGAAAATCGGTAAAATAGTGGGTTAACCTTCTCTAGGGTCGTTAGACCTTGAAAATGGGCCATTCTGGCCGTGAGGGCCAACTGTGCCCATTGATAAGGTCTTAACGGACGTCTAGGTAAAATTTTGTCAAAAATGAGTTCGGAATTTCAGATCACCAAAAAATCCATTGACTATAGAACACAAAATGGGTAAAATGGGGGGTTTTACCTGCTCTAGGGTTCATTTGACTTTGAAAATGGACCATTTTGGACATGAGGGCCATCTAGCTCCATATATAAGGTCTTAACGAACGTCAAGGTAAAATTTTGGCAAAGATTAGGTCGGAATTCCGGATCACCAAAAAATCCGTGGAAATAACGCATGATAATCGGTAAAATGGTGTATTACCTGCTCTAGGGCTCGTTTGACCTTGAAAATGTGCCTATTTGGTGTCGAGGGCAAACTGTCTCCATAGGAAACGTCTTAACGAACGTTCATGTGATATTTTGGCAAATATAAGGTCGGAATTCTGGATCACCAAAAAAAGATGGTGACCTATAGCACACGAAAATCGGCAAAATAGGGGTTTACCTGCTCTAGGGTTCGTTTGACTTGAAAATGGGCCATTTTTGGCCTTGAGGGATAACTAGCTCCATAGATAAGGTCTTAACGGACGTCCAGGTATAATGTTTGCAAAAATGAGGTCGAAATTCTGAATCACCAAAAAATATGTGCACTATAGCAAACGAAAATTGGTAAAATAAGGGGTTTACTTGCTCTTGGGTTCGTTAGTCCTTGAAAATGGGCCATTCTGGCCGTGAGGGCCAACTGTCCCCATAGGTAAGGTCTTAACGGACGTCTAGGTAAAATTTTGGCAAAAATGAGGTCGAATTCCGGATCACCAAAAAATCCTTGGATTATAGCACACGAAAATGAGAAAAAATGGGTGGTTTACCTGCTCTAGGGCTCGTTTGACTATGAAAATGAGCCATTTTGGCCATGAGGGCCAACTGGCTCCATATATTATGTCTTAACGGACGTCCAGGTAAAATTTTGGCAAAAATGAGGTCGAAATTCTAGATCACCAAAATATTTGTGGACTATAGCACACGAAAATCTGTAAAATGGGTTTTATATGTTCTAGGGTTCATTTGACCTTGACAAGGGCCAAGTAGGCCGTGAGGGCAAATTCTCTCCATAAGAAAGGTCTTAACGAACGTCCAGGTAAAATATTGTGAAAAATGAGTTTTAAATTCTTGATCACCAAAAAAATCTATAGACTATAGCACACGAAAATCGGTAAAATGGGGGGTTAACTGCTCTATGGCTCGTTTGACCTTAAAATGGATCGTTATGGTCATGAGGGCCAACTTTCCCCATAAGTAAGGTCATAACGGATGTCCAGGTATAATTTTGGCAAAAATGAAGGTCCGAATTCCGGATCACCAAAAAATCCGTGGACTATAGGCATAAACGAAAATTTGTAAAATAAAGGGTTTACCTTCTCTCGGATTGTTTGACTTGAAAATGGGTCATTATGGCCGTGATGGCCAAATGGCTCCATAGGTAAGGTCCTAACGGACGTCCAGGTATAATTTTTTGGCAAAACAAGGTCGGAATTCTGGATCACCAAAAAGGATGATGACCTATAGCACACGAAAATTGGCAAAATAGGGGTTTACCTGCTCTAGGGTTCGTTTGACCTTGAAAATGGACCATTTTGGCCTTGTGGGATAACTAGCTCCATAGATAAGGTCTTAACGGACGTCCAGGTATAATGTTGGCAAAAATGAGGTCAAAATTCTGAATCACTAAAAAGTATGTGCACTATAGCAAATGAAAATTGGTAAAATAAGGGGTTTACCTGCTCTTGGTTCGTTGACCTTGAAAATGGGCCATTCTGGCCGTGAGGCCAACTGTCCCCATAGTAAGGTCTTAACGGACGTCTAGGTAAAATTTGGCAAAAATGAGATCGGAATTCTCTATCACCAAAAAGATGGTGACCTTGGAAATGGATCGTTTTGGCCGAGAGGGCCAACTGTCCCATAGGTAAGGTCTTAACGGACGTCCAGGTAAAATTTTGGCGAAAATGAGGTCAAAATTCTGGATTACCAAAAATTCGTGAACTATAGCACACGAAAATTAGTAAGATGGGTTTTTACCTGCTCTAGGGCTCGTTTGACCTTGAAAATTGGACTATTTGGCCGTGAGGGCAAATTGTCTACATAGGTAAGGTCTTAACGATGACCAGGTTAAAGTTTGGCAAAAAATAGTTCGAATTATTGATCATCAAAAAATCTATAGACTATAGCACACGAAAATCCGATATAAAATTTTGGGGTTTACCTGCTCTAGTGCTCGTTAGACGTTGAAAATGGATCGTTTTGGTCGTGAGGGGAGTATTTCCCCATAGGTAAAGGTCTTAACGGACGTCCAGGTAAAATTTTGACAAAAATGAGGTCAGAATTCTATCACCAAAAAATGGGTGGACTATAATACACGAAAATCGATAAAATCCATATTTACCTTGCTCTAGGGCTCGTTTGACCTTTAAAATGGGCCATTCTAGCCGTGAGGCCAAACTGCTTCACATGAAAGGTTTTAACGAATGTCCAGGTAAAATTTTTGGCAAAAAATGAGTTCGAAATTCTTGATCACCAAAAAGAAATAGACTAGTACCCGAAAATTGGTAAAATTGGGGTTTACCTTCTTAGGGATCGTTTGATCTTCAAAATGGATCATTTTTAGCCGTGAGGGAAAACTTTCGTCATAGGGTAAGGTCTTAACGGATGTGCAGGTAAAATTTTGGCAAAAAATGACGTCCGAATTCGAATCACCAAAAATCCGTGGATTATAGCACACGAAAATTAGTAAAATAGGGGTTTTTACCTTCTCTAGGGATCGTTTGACCTTAAAATGGGTCATTCTTGCCGTGAGGGACAACTTGCTCCATATATATGGTCTTAATAGACGTCCAGGTAAAAATTTGGCAAAACTGAGGTCGTAATTTCGGATCATGAAAAAATCCGTGTAGTATAGCATACGAAATCGGTAAAAATGGGGATTTACCTACTCAGGGGCTCGTTGACCTTGAAAATGTGCTTATTTAGCCGTGAGGGAAAACTGTCTCCATAGGAAAGGTCTTAACGAATGTCCAGATAAAATTTTGGCAGAAATGAGTTTGGAATTCTATATCACCAAAAAATCTATGGATTATAGCACACGATAAGCGTAAAATGGGAAGTTTACCTGCTCTATGGCTCCTTTGACCTTGATAATGGAGTTTTGGCCGTGAGGGCCAACTGTCCCTATAGATAAGGTCTTAAATGGAAGTCCAGGTAAAATATTGGCAAAAATGAGGTTGGAATTCGGATCACCAAAAAATATGTGGACTATAGCATACGAAAATTTGTAAAATGGGGGTTTACCTGCTCTAGGGCTCGTTTGAACTTGACAATGGGCACTTTTGGATCTGAGGGACAACTGGCTCCATAGTTAAGGTCTTAACGAGCGTCCAAGTAAAATTTTGGCAAAAATGTGGTCGGAATTTTGGATCACCAAAAAATCTGTGGACTATAGCACACAAAATCGGTAAAAATGAGGGTTTACCTTCTCTACGGATCGTTTGACATTGAAAATGGGTCATTCCGGCCGTGAGGGCCAACTGGCTCCATAGATAAGGTCTTACCGAATGTCCAGGAATAATATTGGCAAAAATGAGGCCGAAATTCTGAATCACCAAAAAAATCTGTGGACTATAGCACACGAAATTCGGTAAAATTATGGGTTTACCTTCTCTAGGGATCGTTTGACCTTGAAAATGGGTCATTCTGGCCGAGGGGCCAACTGGCTCCATATATAAAGTCATAACAGACGTCTCGGTAAAATTTTGGCAAAAAATGAGGTCGGAATTCTGGATCACCAAAAAATCGTGGACTATAGCACACGAAAATCAGTAAAATAGGGTTTTATCTGCTTTAGGGCTCATTTGACCTTGAAATGGGCCATTTTGGCCGTGAGGGCCAAACTAGCTCCGTAGATAAGGTCTTAACGAACGTCCAGGTATAATGTTGGCAAAAATGAGACGGAATTTTGGATCACCAAAAATTCCATTGACTATAGCACACGAAAATGGGTAAAATGGGGGGTTTACCTGCTCTAGAGCTCATTTGACTTTTAAACTGGGCCATTTTGGCCATGAGGGCCAACTGGCTCCATATTTAAGGTCATAACGGACGTCCAGGTAAATTTTGGCAAAAATTTAGGTAGGAATTCCAGATCATCAAAAAATCCGTGGACTATAATACACAAAAAGTGGTAAATGGGGTTTTACCTGCTCTAGGGCTCGTTTGGCCTTGAAAATGGGCCTATTGGCCATAAGGGTAAACTGTCTCCATAGAAATGCTTTACGAGCGTCCAGGTAAAATTTTGGCAAAAATGAGGTCGGAATTGTTGATCACCAAAAAATCTACGGACTATAGCACACGAAAATCTGTAAAATGGGGGGTTTACCCACTCTAGGGCTCGTTTGACCTATAAAATGGGCCATTCTAGCCGTGAGGCCAAACTGTCTCCCATGAAAGGTTTTAACGAATGTCCATGTAAAAATTTTGGCAAAAATGAGTTTCAAATTCTTGATCACCAAAAAAGAAATAGACTAGCACCGAAAATTGGTAAAATTGGGGGTTTACCTTCTCTAGGGATCGTTTGATCTTCAAAATGGATCATTTTAGCCGTGAGGGAAACTTTCATCAATAGGTAAGGTCTTAACGGATGTGCAGGTAAAATTTGGCAAAAAGACGTCCGAATTCCGGATCACCAAAAAAAATCCGTGGATTATGCAACACGAAAATTAGTAAAATAGGGGTTTACCTTCTCTAGGGATCGTTTGACCTTGAAAATGGTCATTCTTGCCGTGAGGGACAACTTGCTCCATAGGTAAGGTCTTAACGGACGTCCAGGTAAAATTTTGGCAAAAATGAGGTCGGAATTCTGGATCACCAAAAAAGATGTTGACTACGAAAATCAGCAAAATGAGGGGTTTACCTGCTCTAGGAATCGTTTGACCTTGAAAAATGGGCAATTTTAGCCGTGAATGGCCAACGGGCTCCATATATAAGTTTAATAGACGTGCAAGTATAATTTTGGCAAAAATGAAGTCGCAAATTCTGGAATCAATAAAATTTGTGGACTTTGTTACACGAAAATCAGTAAAATGGGGGGTTTACCTTCTCTAGGAATCGTTAGACCTTGAAAATGAGTCATTCTGGACGTGAGGATCAAATGGATCCATACGAAAGGTCTTAACGGATGTCCATGTATAATTTTTTGCAAAAACAAGGGTGGAGTTCCGGATCACCTAACAAAACGTGGACTATAGCCAACATGAAAATAGGTAAAATGAGGGGTTTACCTTCTCTAGGGTTCGTTTGACCTTGAAAATGGGTCATTCTGGCCGTTAGGGCCAACTGGCTCCATAGGTAAGGTTTAACGAACGTCCAGGTATATTTGGCAAAATGATGTCGAAATTTCCGATCATCAAAAATCCGTGGACTATAGCACACAAAATCGTAAAATGTGGGGGTTTTACTTTCTCTAGAGATCGTTTGACCTTGAAATGGGTCATTCTGGCCGTGAGGGCCAACTGGCTCCATAGGTAAGGTCTTAACGAACGTCCAGGTAAGATTTTAGAAAATAAGGTCGGAATTCTAGATCACCAAAAAATGATGGTGACCTATAGCACACAAAAACGGCAAAATAAGGGGTTTACCTGCTCTAGGGCTCGTTTGACCTTGAAAATGGGCCATTTTGTCCATGAGGGCCAACTGTCCATAGATAAGGTCTTAACGGACGTCCAGGTATAATTTTGCAAAATGAGGAGGAATTCTGGATCACCAAAAAATCTATTGACTATATCAACACGAAAACGGGTAAAAATGGGGGGTATACCTGCTCTAGGGCTCATTTGACTTGAAAATGGGCCATCTGGCTCTATATTATAAGGTCTTAACGAACGTCAAGGTAAAAAATTTTGGCAAAGGTTAGGTCGGAATTCCGATCACCGAAAAATCTGTGGACTATAACGAACGTCCAGGTAAATTTTTTGGCAAAAATAAGTCGGATTTGGATCACCAAAAAAATGGTGACTTATAGCACACGAAAAATGGCAAAATAGGGGTTTACCCTACTCTAGGCTCGTTTGACCTTGAAAATGGGCCATTTTGGCCGTTGAGGGCCAACTGGCTACATAGATAAGGTCTACCGAATGTCCAGGTAATAATATTGGCAAAAATGAGGCCGAAATTCTGAATCACAAAAATTTGTGGACTATAGCAACGAAATTCGGTAAAATTATGGGTTTACCTTCTCTAGGGTCGTTTGACCTTGAAAATGGGTCCATTCTGGCCGAGAGGGCCAACTGGCTCCATATATAAAGTCATAACAGACGTCTCGGTAAAATTTTGGCAAAATGAGGTCGGAATTCTGGATCACAAAAATCCGTGGACTATAGCACACGAAAATCAGTAAAAATAGGGTTTTATCTGCTTTAGGGCTCATTTGACCTTGAAAATGGCCTATTTGGCTGTGAGGGCAACTATCTCCACAGGAAAGGTCTTAACGAACTTCCAGGTATATGTTGGCAAAAATGAGACGGAATTTTGGATCACCAAAATTCCATTGACTATAGCACACGAAAATGGGTGAAATGGGGGGTTTACCTGCTCTAGAGCTCATTTGATCTTTTAAACTGGGCCATTTTGGCCATGAGGGCCAACTGGCTCCATATTTAAGGTCATAACGGACGTCTAGGTAAAATTTTGGCAAAAATTAGGTAGAAATTCAGATCATCCAAAAAATCCGTGGACTATAATACACAAAAAGTGGTAAATGGGGTTTTACCTGCTCTAGGCTCGTTTGGCCTTGAAAATGAGCCTATTGGCCATAAGGGTAAACTGTCTCCATAGAAAATGTCTTAACGACGCGTCCAGGTAAAATTTTGGCAAATGAGGTCGGAATTGTTGATCACCAAAAATCTACGGACTATAGCACACGAAAATCTGTAAAATGGGGGGTTTACCCACTCTAGGGCTCGTTTGACCTATAAAATGGGCCATTCTAGCCGTGAGGCCAAACTGTCTCCACATGAAAGGTTTTACGAATGTCCAGGTAAAATTTTGGCAAAAATGAGTTCGGAATTCTTGATCACCAAAAAAGAAATAGACTAGCACCCGAAAATTGGTAAAATTGGGGGTTTACCTTCTCTAGGGATCGTTTGATCTTCAAAATGGATCATTTTAGCCGTGAGGGAAACTTTCGTCATAGGTAAGGTCTTAACGGATGTGCAGGTAAAATTTTGGCAAAAATGACGTCCGAATTCCGGATCACCAAAAAAATCCGTGGATTATAGCACACGAAAATTAGTAAAATAGGGGGTTTACCTTCTCTAGGGATCGTTTTGACCTTGAAAATGGGTCATTCTTGCCGTGAGGGACAAACTTGCTCCATAGGTAAGGTATTAACGACGTTCAGGTAAAATTTTGGCAAAAATGAGGTCGGAATTTGGATCACCAAAAAGATGTTGACTACGAAAATCGCAAAATTAGGGGTTTTACCTGCTCTAGGAATCGTTTGACCTTGAAAATGGGCAATTTTAGCCGTGATGGCCAACGGGCTCCATATATAAGGTTTTAATAGACGTGCAAGTATAATTTTTGGCAAAAATGAAGTCGCAATTCTGGATCACTATAAAATTTGTGGACTTTTGTTACACGAAAATCAGTAAAATGGGGGGTTTACCTTCTCTAGGAATCGTTAGACCTTGAAAATGAGTCATTCTGGAGTGAAGATCAAATGGCTCCATACGAAAGGTCTTAACGGATGTCCATGTATAATTTTTGCAAAACAAGGGTGGAGTTCCGGATCACCTAACAAAACGTGGACTATAGCACATGAAAATAGGTAAATGAGGGGTTTACCTTCTCTAGGGTTCGTTTGACCTTGAAAATGGGTCATTCTGGTCGTGAGGGCCAACTGGCTCCATAGGTAAGGTCTTAACGAACGTCCAGGTATATTTTGGCAAAAATGATGTCGAAATTCCGGATCATCAAAAAATTTGTGGACTATAGCACACGAAAATCGGTAAAATGTGGGGGTTTACTTTCTCTAGAGATCGTTTGACCTTGAAATGGGTCATTCTGGCCGTGAGGGCCAACTGGCTCCATAGGTAAGGTCTTAACGAACGTCCAGGTAAATTTTAGAAAAATAAGGTCGGAATTCTAGATCACCAAAAAATGATGGTGACCTATAGCACACAAAAATCGGCAAAATAAGGGGTTTACCTGCTCTAGGGCTCGTTTGACCTTGAAAATGGGCCATTTTGTCCATTAGGGCCAACTGTCCCCATAGATAAGGTCTTAACGGACGTCCAGGTATAAGTTTGCAAAATGAGGCGGAATTCTGGATCACCAAAAAATCTATTGACTATATCACACGAAGGGTAAAATGGGGGGTAACCTGCTCTAGGGCTCATTTGACTTTGAAAATGGGCCATCTGGCTCTAATATAAGGTCTTAACGAACGTCAAGGTAAAATTTTGGCAAAATTAGGTCGGAATTCCGGGATCACCGAAAAATCTGTGGACTATAACGAACGTCCAGGTAATTTTTTGGCAAAAATAAGGTCGGATTCTGGATCACCAAAAAAAATGGTGACTTATAGCACACGAAAATGGCAAAAAGGGGTTTTACCTACTCTACGGCTCGTTTGACCTTGAAAATTGGCCATTTTGGCCGTGAGGGCCAACTGGCTACATAGATAAGGTCTTAACCGAATGTCCAGGAATAATATTGGCAAAAATGAGGCCGAAATTCTGAATCACCAAAAAATCTGTGGACTATAGCACACGAAATTCGGTAAAATTATGGGTTTTACCTTCTCTAGGGATCGTTTGACCTTGAAAATGGGTCATTCTGGCCGAGAGGGCCAACTGGCTCCATATATAAAGTCATAACAGACGTCTCGGTAAAATTTTGGCAAAAATGAGGTCGGAAATTCTGGATCACCAAAAATCTGTGGACTATAGCACCGAAAATCAGTAAAAATAGGGTTTTATCTGCTTTAGGGCTCATTTGACCTTGAAAATGGGCCTATTTGGCCGTGAGGGCAAACTATCTCCACAGGAAAGGTCTTAACGAACGTCCAGGTATAATGTTGGCAAAAATGACGACGGAATTCCGGATCACCAAAAAATCCATTGACTATAGCACACGAAAATGGGTAAAATGGGGGTACCTGCTCTAGAGCTCATTTGACTTTTAAACTGGGCCATTTTGGCCATGAGGGCCAACTGGCTCCATATTTAAGGTCATAACGGACGTCCAGGTAAAATTTTGGCAAAAAATAGGTAGGAATTCCAGATCATCAAAAAACCTGGACTATAATACACGAAAAGCGGTAAAATGGGGTTTTACCTGCTCTAGGGCTCGTTTGGCGTTGAAAATGGGCCTATTTGGCCATGAGGGTAAACTGTCTCCATAGAAAAGGTCTTTAAACGTCCAGGTAAAATTTTGGCAAAAATGAGGTCGGAATTGTTGATCACCAAAAAATCTACGGACTATAGCACACGAAAATCGGTAAAATGGGGGGTTTACCTGCTCTACGGCTCGTTTGACCATGAAAATGGATAGTTTTGGCCGTGAGGGCCAACTTTCCCCATATGTAAGGTCTTAACGGACTTCTAGATAAAATTTTGGAAAAAATGAGGTCGAATTCCGGACCACCAAAAACTCTGTGGACTATAGCACACGAAAATTGGTAAAATAGGAGGTTTACCTTCTCTAGGGATCGTTTGACTTTGAAAATGGGTCATTCTGGCCGTGAGGGTCAAATGGCTCCATAGGTAAGGTCTTAACGGACGTCCAAGAATAATTTTGCAAAAAAAAGGTTGGAATTCCGGATCACCAAAACATTCATGGACTATGGCATATGAAAATCGGTAAAATAGAGGGTTTACCTTCTCTAGGGATCGTTTGACCTAGAAAATTGGTCATTCTGGCCGTGAGGGCCAACTGGCTCCAAAGGTAAAGTCTTAACGGACGTCCAGGTAATATTTTAGAAAAAATAGGTCGGAATTCTGGATTACCAAAAAAGATGGTGATCTATAGTACACGAAAATCGGCAAAATAGGGGGTTTACCTGCTCTAGGGCTCGTTTGACCTTGAAAATTGGCCATTTTAGTCGTGAGGGCCAACTGGCTCCATAGATATGGTCTTAACGGACGTCCAGGTATAATTTTGGTAAAAGTGAGGTAAGAATTCCAGATCACTATAAAATCTATGAACTATGTTACACGAAAATCAGTAAAATGGGGGCTTTACCTTCTCTAGGGCTCGTTAGACCTTGAAAATGGGTCATTCTTTGCTGTGTGGGACAACTGTCCCCATAGTTAAGGTCTTAACGGACGTCCAGGTAAAATTTTGGCAAAAATGAGGTCGGAATTGGATCACCAAAAACTCAGTGGACTATAAGCTCACGAAAATGGGTAAAATGTGGGGGTTTACCTGCTCTTGGGTCGTTTGACCTTGGAAATGGTCCATTCTGTTCGTGAGGGCCAACTGGCTCCATAGGTAAAGTCTTAACGGACATCCAGGTAATATTTTTGCAAAAATGAGTACGAAATTCTGGATCACCAAAAAAGCTGGTGACTATAGCACACGAAAATCGGCAAAATGGGGGGGTTTACCTGCTCTAGGGCTCGTTTGACCTTGAAAATGGGTCATTTTGGCCGTGAGGGCTAACTGGCTCA
>NW_026020721.1:0-15514 GCF_900185275.1 Solanum verrucosum
TATAATCCACATTTTTTTTGGTGATCCAGAATTTCTGACCTCAAATTTTGCCAAAATTTTACCTGGACGTTTCGTTAAGGTCTTTATCTATGGAGGCAGTTGGCCTTCACGCCAAAATGGCCATATTCAAGGTCAAACGTGCCCTAGAGCAGGAAAACACCCAATTTTTACCAATTTTCGTGTGCTATAGTCCATAGATTTTTTGTGTGATATCCAAAATTTTGGCCTCATTTTTTCCCAAGATTTTACTTGGGCGTCCGTTAAGACCTCATCTATGGAGCCAGTTGGCCCTCACAGCTAAAATGACCCATTTTCAAGGTCAAACGAGCCCTAGAGTAGGTAAACCCCCAATTTTACCGATTTTCGTGTGCTATATTCACAGATTTTTTGGTGATCCATAATTCCGACTTTATTTTTGCACAACTTTTACCTGGACGTCCGTTAAGACCTTATATATGGAGCCAGTTGGCCCTCACGGCCAAAATGGCCCATTTTCATGGTCAAATGATCCCTAGAGCAGGTAAACTATTCATTTTGTCGATTTTAGTCTGCAATAAGGGCATCATCTTTTTTGGTGATCCAGAATTCCGACCTCATTTTTTGCCTTAATATTACCTGGACGTTCGTTAAAACCTTATCTATGAAACCAGTTAGCCCTCACGGCCAACATGGGCCATTTTCAAGGTCAAACGACACTCAGAGAAGGTAGACCCCCCATTTTACTGATTTTCGTGAGCTATATATATCATCATATTTTTTGGTGATCCATAATTCCGACCTCATTTCTGCACAAATTTTACATAGACGTCCGATAAGACTTTATCTATGGAGCCGGTTGACCCTCACGGCCAAAATGGCACATTTTCAAGGTCAAACAAGCCCTAGAGCGAGTAATTACCCCATTTTTACCATTTTCGTGTGCGTCCACGGATTTTTTGGTTATCTAGAATTCCGACCTCATTTTTTCAAAAAACTCTACCTAGACGTTCGTTAAGACCTTATCTATGGAGCCAGTTGGCACTAACGGCCAGAATGGCCCATTTTCAAGGTTAAACGACCCCTAGAGCAGGTAAACCCCCCATTTTACCGATTTTCGTGTGCTGTAGTCCATATATTTTTTTGTGATCCTGAATTCCGACCTCATTTTTGCCAAAAATTTACCTGGACGTCTGTTAAGACCTAATCTATAGATCCAGTTGGCCCTCACGGCCAAAATGGCCTATTTTCAAGGTCAAACAAACCCTAAAGCAGGTAAATCCCCCATTTTGCCGATTTTAGTGTGCTATAGGTCCCCATCTTTTTTGGTGATAAAGAATTCCGGCCAAATTATTACAAAACTTTTACCTAGACGTTCGTTAAAACCTTAGCTATTGAGCCATAAGGCCCTCACGGCCAGGTAAACCCCTCATTTTACTGATTTTCGTGTACTATACTCCACAAATATTTTGGTGATCCATAATTCCGACTTCATTTTTTCACAAATTTTACCTGGACATCCGTTAAGACCTTATCTATGGAGCTAGTTGGCCCTCACGGCCAAAATGGCCCATTTTTAAGGTCAAACGAACCCTAGAGCAGGTAAACCTTCCATTTTACCAATTTCCTTGTGCTATAGGTCCATTCATCTTTTTTGGTGATCCAGAATTTCGACCTCAATTTGCCAAAATTTTTACCTGGACGTCCGTCATAGACGTTATTATGGAGCCAGTTTGCCCTCACGGCCAAATGGCCCATTTTCAAGGTCAAACGACCCTAGAGAGGTAAACCCCCCATTTTACCGATTTTCGTGTGCTATATCACGATATTTTGGTGATCCAGAATTCCGACCTCATTTTTGCCAAAATTTTACCTGGAATGCGTTAAGACCTTATCATGGAGCCAGTTGGCCCTCACGCCCAAAATGGCCCATTTTCAAGGTCAAACGACCCCTAGAGCAGGTAAACCCCCATTTTACCGATTTTCGTGTGCTATAGGTCCATATATTTTTTTGGTGATCCAGAATTCCGACCTCATTTTTGCCAAAATTTTACCTGGACATCCGTTAAGACCTTATCTATGGAGCCAGTTAGCCCTCACGGCAAAATGGCCATTTTCAAGGTCAATTGAACCCTAGAGCAGGTAAACCCCCCAATTTACTGATTTTCGTGTGCTATAGTCCACAAATTTTTTGGTGATCCATAATTCCGATCTCATTTTTCCACAAATTTTACCTGGACGTCCGTTAAGACCTTATCTATGGAGCCAGTTGGCCCTCACGACTAAAATGGCTCATTTTCAAGGTCAAACGAGCCCTAGAGCAGGTAAACCGCCATTTTACCAATTTTCGTGTGCTATAGTCCACAGATTTTTTGGTAATCCATAATTCCGACCTCATTTTTGCACAACTTTTACCTAGACGTCCGTTAAGACCCTATATATGGAGCCAGTTGGCCCTCACGTCCAAAATGGCCCTTTTCAAGGTCAAAGGAGTCCTAGAGCAGGTAAACTATTCATTTTGCCGATTTTCGTGTGCAATATGGCATCATCTTTTTGGTGATCCAGAATTTCGACCTCATTTTTGCCAAAATTTTACCTGGACATCCGTTAAGACCTTATCTATGGAGCCAGTTTACCCTCACGGCCAAAATGGCTCATTTTCAAGGTCAAACGAGCCCTAGACCAGGTAAACCCCCATTTTACAATTTTCGTGTACTATAGTCCACAATTTTTTGGTGATCCATAATTTCGACCTCATTTTTCACAAATTTTACCTGGCATCCGTTAAGACCTTATCTATGGAGCTAGTTGGCCTCACGGCCAAAATGGCCCATTTTCAAGTCAAACCAGCCCTAGAGCGGTAATCCCTCATTTTTCCAATTTTCGTGTGCTATAGTCACTGATTTTTTGGTTATCCAGAATTCCAACCTCATTTTTTCCAAAAACTTACCTACACGTTCGTTAAGACCTTATCTATGGAGCCAGTTGGCACTGACGCCTGAATGTCCATTTTCAAGGTCAAACGAGCCCTAGAGCAGGTAAACCCCCCATTCTACCGATTTTCGTGTGCTGTAGTCCATAGATTTTTTTGTGATCTAGAATTCTGACTTCATTTTTGCCAAAATTTTACCTGGACGTCCGTTAAGAACTAATCTATGGAGCTAGTTGGCCCTCACGGCCAAAATTTTACCTGGACGTCCGTTAAGACTAATCTATGGAGCCAGTTGGCCATCACGGCCAAAATTTTACCTAGACGTCCGCTAAGACCTTATATATAGAGCAAGTTGGCCCTCACGGCCAAAATGGCCCATTTTCATGGTCAAACGAGCCCTAGAGCAGGAAATCCCCACATTTTGCCGATTTTCGTATGCTATAGTCCACAGATTTTTTGGTGATCCAGAATTCCGCCCTCATTTTTGCCAAAATTTTACCTGGACGTCCGTTAAGACCTTATCTATGGAACCAGTTTACCCTCACGGCCACAATGACCCATTTTCAAGGTCAAATGAGCCCTAGAGCAGGTAAACCTTCCATTTTACCGATTTTCTTGTGCTATAGAGCATCATCTTTTTTGGTGATCCAGAATTCCGACCTCATTTTTGCCAAAATTTTACCTGGACATCCGCTAAGACCTTATCTATGGAGCCAGTTGCCCTCACGGCCAAAATGGTCCATTTTCAAAGACAAAAATCCCTAGAGCAGGTAAACCCCCATTTTGCCGATTTTCGTGTGCTATAGGTCACCATCTTTTTTGGTGATAAAGAATTCCGACATCATTTTTACCAAAAGTTTACCTGGACGTTCGTTAAGACATTATCTATGGATCTAGTTGGCCCTGATGGCCAGAATGACCCATTTTCAAGGTCAAAGGACCCCTAGAGCAGGTAAACCCCCAATTTTACCAATTTTCGTATGCTACAATGTCCACAGATTTTTTGGTGATCGGAAATTCCAACCTCATTTTTTACAAAATTTTACCTTGCCGTCCGTTATAACCTTACCTATGGGGACAGTTGGCCCTCACGGCCAAAACGATCCATTTACAAGTCAAACAAGTCCTATAGCAGGTAAACCCCCCATCTTCCCGATTTTCTTGTGCAATAGGTCACCATCTTTTTTGCTGATAAAGAATTCCAACCTCATTTTTGCCAAAATTTTACCAGGACGTCTATTAAGACCTTACCTATCGAGCAAGTGGGCCCTCACAGCCAGAATGGCCAATTTTCAAGGTCAAACAAGCCCTAGAGTAGGTAAAACCCCTATTTAACGATTTTCGTGTGCTATAATCCACAGTTTTTTTGGTGATCCAGAATTCCGACCTCATTTTTGCCAAAATTTTACCTGGACGTCTGTTATGACCTTATCTATGGAGCCAGTTAGCCCTCACGGCCAAACTGGCCCATTTTGAAGGTCAAAGAGCCCTAGAGCAAGTAAACCTCCCATTTTACCAATTTCCGTGTGCTATAGTCCACAGATTTTTTGGTGATCTAGAATTCCGACCTCATTTTTGCACAAATTTTACCTGGACATCCGTCAAGATCTTATCTATAGAACAGTTTGCCCTCACGAAGAAATGACCCATTTTGAAGGTCAAACGAGCCCTAGAGCAGGTAAATCCCCCATTTTGTTTGATAAAGAATTCCGACCTCATTTTTACAAAACTTTTACCTACACATCCGTTAAAACCTTACTTATTGAGCCAGTGGCCCCTCACATCCAGAATAGCCCATTTACAAGGTCAAACGATCCCTAGAGCAGGAAAACCCCTCAATTTTACCAATTTTCATGCACTATAGTCCATAGATTTTTTGGTGATCTAGAATTCCGGCCTCATTTTTTCCAAGATTTTACCTGGACGTCCGTTACGACCTTATCTATGGAGCCAGCTTTCCCTCACGGACAAAATGGCCCATTTTGAAGGTCAAACGATCACTAGAGCAGGTAAATCCCCATTTTACCGATTTTCGTGTGCTATAGTCCACGGATTTTTGGTGATACGGAATTCCGTCCTCATTTTTACTTTACCTGGACATCCTTTAAGACTTTATCTATGGAGCCGGTTGGCCATCACGGCCAAAATGGCCCATTTTCAAGGTTAAAAAAGCCATATGGCAGGAAATCCCCCATGTTGCCGATTTTCGTATGCAATAGGTCACCATCTTTTTTGGTGATCAAGAATTCCGACCTCATTTTTGCCAAAATTTTACCTGGACGTTCGTTAAGACCTTATCTATGGAGCCAGTTAGCCCTCACGGCCAAAAATGGCCCATTTTCAAGGTCAAACGAGAACTAGAACAGGTAAATTCTTCATTTTGCCGATTTTCTTATGCTATATATCATCATATTTTTCGGTGATCCAGAATTTCGACCACATTTTTGAAATATTTTACCTGGCGTCCATTAAGACCTTACCTACTGAGCCAGTTGGCCCTCACGGTCAGAATGACATATTTTCAAGTTCAAACGAACACTAGAGCAGGTAAACCCCCATTTTATCGATATTCGTGTGCTATAGTCCACAAATTTTTTGGTAATCCAGAATTTCGACCTCATTTTTGCCAAAATTTTACCTGGACGTTCGTTAAGGCCTTATCTATGGAGGCAGTTGGCCTTCACGGCCAAAATGGCCCATATTCAAGGTCAAACGTACCCTAGAGCAGGAAAACACCCAATTTTACCGATTTTCGTGTGCTATAGTCCATAGATTTTTTGGTGATCCAAAAATTTTGGCCTCATTTTTGCCAAGATTTTACGTGGACGTCCGTTAAGACCTTATCTATCGAGCCAGTTGGCCCTCACAGCTAAAATGACCCATTTTCAAGGTCAAACGAGCCCTAGAGTAGGTAAACCCCCAATTTTACCGATTTTCGTGTGCTATTTTCAACAATTTTTTGGTGATCCATAATTCCGACTTTATTTTTGCACAACTTTTACCTGGACGTCCTTAAGACCTTATATATGGAGCCAGTTGGCCCTCACGGCCAAAATGGCCCATTTTCAAGGTCAAATGATCCCTAGAGCAGGTAAACTATTCATTTGTCGATTTTAGTCTGCAATAAGGGCATCATCTTTTTTGGTGATCCAGAATTCCGACCTCATTTTTTGCCTTAATTTTACCTGGACGTTCGTTAAAACCTTATCTATGAAACCAGTTAGCCCTCACGGCCAACATGGGCCATTTTCAAGGTCAAACGACACCTAGAGAAGGTAAACCCCCCATTTTACTGATTTTGGTGAGCTATATATATCATCATATTTTTTGGTGATCCAGAATTCCGACCTCATTTCTGCACAAATTTTACATAGACGTCCGTTAAGACTTTATCTATGGAGCCAGTTGACCCTCACGGCCAAAATGGCCCATTTTCAAGGTCAAACAAGCCCTAGTGCGAGTAATTCCCCATTTTTACCATTTTCGTGTGCGTCCACGGATTTTTTGGTTATCTAGAATTCCGACCTCATTTTTTCAAAAACTCTACCTAGACGTTCGTTAAGACTTTATCTACGGAGCCAGTTGGCACTAACGGCCAGAATGGCCCATTTTCAAGGTCAAACGACCCCTAGAGCAGGTAAATTCCCCATTTTACCGATTTTCGTGTGCTGTAGTCCATATATTTTTTTGTGATCCTGAATTCCGACCTCATTTTTGCCAAAAATTTACCTGGACGTCTGTTAAGACCTAATCTATAGAGCCAGTTGGCCCTCACGGCCAAAATGGCCTATTTTCAAGGTCAAACAACCCGAAAGCAGGTAAATCCCCCATTTTGCCGATTTTAGTGTGCTATAGGTCCCTATCTTTTTTGGTGATAAAGAATTCCGGCCAAATTTTTACAAAACTTTTACCTTAGACGTTCGTTAAAACCTTACCTAATGAGCCAGAGGGCCCTCACGGCCAGGTAAACCCCTCATTTTACTGATTTTCGTGTACTATATCCATAAATATTTTGGTGATCCATAATTCCGACTTCATTTTTTCACAAATTTTACCTGGACATCCGTTAAGACCTTATCTATGGAGCTAGTTGGCCCTCACGGCCAAAATGGCCCATTTTCAAGGTCAAATGATCCTAGAGCAGGTAAACTATTCTTTTGTCGATTTTAGTCTGCAATAAGGGCATCATCTTTTTTGGTGATCCAGAATTCCGACCTCATTTTTTGCCTTATTTTACCTGGACGTTCGTTAAAACCTTATCTATGAACCAGTTAGCCTCACGGCCAACATGGGCCATTTTCAAGGTCAAACGACACCTAGAGAAGGTAAACCCCCATTTTACTGATTTTCGTGAGCTATATATATCATCATATTTTTTGGTGATCCATAATTCCGACCTAATTCTGCACAAATTTTACATAGCGTCCGTTAAGAATTTATCTATGGAGCCAGTTGACCCTCACGGCCAAAATGGCCCATTTTCAAGGTCAAACGAGCCCTAGAGCAGGTAAACCCCCCATTCTACCGATTTTCGTGTGCTGTAGTCCATAGATTTTTTTGTGATCTAGAATTCTGACTTCATTTTTGCCAAAATTTTACCTGGACGTCCGTTAAGAACTAATCTATGGAGCTAGTTGGCCCTCACGGCCAAAATTTTACCTGGACGTCCGTTAAGACTAATCTATGGAGCCAGTTGGCCATCACGGCCAAAATTTTACCTAGACGTCCGCTAAGACCTTATATATAGAGCAAGTTGGCCCTCACGGCCAAAATGGCCCATTTTCATGGTCAAACGAGCCCTAGAGCAGGAAATCCCCACATTTTGCCGATTTTCGTATGCTATAGTCCACAGATTTTTTGGTGATCCAGAATTCCGCCCTCATTTTTGCAAAAATTTTACCTGGACGTCCGTTAAGACCTTATCTATGGAACCAGTTTACCCTCACGGCCACAATGACCCATTTTCAAGGTCAAATGAGCCCTAGAGCAGGTAAACCTTCCATTTTACCGATTTTCTTGTGCTATAGAGCATCATTTTTTTGGTGATCCAGAATTCCGACCTCATTTTTGCCAAAATTTTACCTGGACATCCGCTAAGACCTTATCTATGGAGCCAGTTGGCCCTACGGCCAAAATGGTCCATTTTCAAAGACAAAAAATCCCTAGAGCAGGTAACCCCCCAATTTGCCGATTTTCGTGTGCTATAGGTCACCATCTTTTTTGGTGATAAAGAATTCGACATCATTTTTACCAAACGTTTACCTGGACGTTCGTTAAGACATTATCTATGGATCTAGTTGGCCCTGATGGCCAGAATGACCCATTTTCAAGGTCAAAGGACCCCTAGAGCAGGTAAACCCCCAATTTTACCAATTTTCGTATGCTACAATAGTCACAGATTTTTTGGTGATCGGAAATTCCAACCTCATTTTTTACAAAATTTTACCTTGCCGTCCGTTATAACCTTACCTATGGGGACAGTTGGCCCTCACGGCCAAAACGATCCATTTACAAAGTCAAACAAGTCTATAGCAGGTAAACCCCCCATCTTCCCGATTTTCTTGTGCAATAGGTCACCATCTTTTTTGCTGATAAAGAATTCCAACCTCATTTTTGCCAAAATTTTACCAGGACGTCTATTAAGACCTTACCTATCGAGCAAGTGGGCCCTCACAGCCAGAATGGCCAATTTTCAAGGTCAAACAAGCCCTAGAGTAGGTAAAACCCCTATTTAACGATTTTCGTGTGCTATAATCCACAGTTTTTTTGGTGATCCAGAATTCCGACCTCATTTTTGCCAAAATTTTACCTGGACGTTCGTTAAGGCCTTATCTATGGAGGCAGTTGGCCTTCACGGCCAAAATGGCCCATATTCAAGGTCAAACGTGCCCTAGAGCAGGAAAACACCCAATTTTACCGATTTTCGTGTGCTATAGTCCATAGATTTTTTGGTGATCCAAAATTTTGGCCTCATTTTGCCAAGATTTTACGTGGACGTCCGTTAAGACCTTATCTATGGAGCCAGTTGGCCCTCACAGCTAAAATGACCCATTTTCAAGGTCAAACGAGCCCTAGAGTAGTAAACCCCCAATTTTACCGATTTTCGTGTGCTATATTCAACAGATTTTTTGGTGATCCATAATTCCGACTTTATTTTTGCACAACTTTTACCTGACGTCCGTTAAGACCTTATATATGGAGCCAGTTGGCCCTCACGGCCAAAATGGCCCATTTTCAAGGTCAAATGATCCCTAGAGCAGGTAAACTATTCATTTTGTCGATTTTAGTCTGCAATAAGGGCATCATCTTTTTTGGTGATCCAGAATTCCGACCTCATTTTTTGCCTTAATTTTACCTGGACGTTCGTTAAAACCTTATCTATGAAACCAGTTAGCCCTCACGGCCAACATGGGCCATTTTCAAGGTCAAACGACACCTAGAGAAGGTAAACCCCCATTTTACTGATTTTCGTGAGCTATATATATCATCATATTTTTTGGTGATCCATAATTCCGACCTCATTTTGCACAAATTTTACATAGACGTCCGTTAAGACTTTATCTATGGAGCCAGTTGACCCTCACGCCAAAATGGCCCATTTTCAAGGTCAAACAAGCCCTAGAGCGAGTAATTCCCCATTTTTACCATTTTCGTGTGCGTCCACGGATTTTTTGGTTATCTAGAATTCCGACCTCATTTTTTCAAAAACTCTACCTAGACGTTCGTTAAGACTTATCTATGGAGCCAGTTGGCACTAACGGCAGAATGGCCCATTTTCAAGGTCAAACGACCCCTAGAGCAGGTAAACCCCCCATTTTACCGATTTTCGTGTGCTGTAGTCCATATATTTTTTGTGATCCTGAATTCCGACCTCATTTTTTGCCAAAAATTTACCTGGACGTCTGTTAAGACCTAATCTATAGAGCCAGTTGGCCCTCACGGCCAAAATGGCCTATTTTCAAGGTCAAACAAACCCTAAAGCAGGTAAATCCCCCATTTTGCCGATTTTAGTGTGCTATAGGTCCCATCTTTTTTGGTGATAAAGAATTCCGGCCAAATTTTTACAAAACTTTTACCTAGACGTTCGTTAAAACCTTACCTATTGAGCCATAGGGCCCTCACGCCAGGTAAACCCCTCATTTTACTGATTTTCGTGTACTATAGTCCACAAATATTTTGGTGATCCATAATTCCGACTTCATTTTTTCACAAATTTTACCTGGACATCCGTTAAGACCTTATCTATGGAGCTAGTTGGCCCTCACGGCCAAAATGGCCCATTTTCAAGGTCAAACGAGCCCTAGAGCGAGTAATCCTCTATTTTTCCAATTTTCGTGTGCTATAGTCCACTGATTTTTGGTTATCCAGAATTCCAACCTTATTTTTTCAAAAACTCTACCTACACGTTCGTTAAGACCTTATCTATGGAGCCAGTTGGCACTGACGGCCTGAATGGCCCATTTTCAAGGTCAAACGAGCCCTAGAGCAGGTAAACCCCCCATTCTACCGATTTTCGTGTGCTGTAGTCCATAGATTTTTTTTGTGATCTAGAATTCTGACTTCATTTTTGCCAAAATTTTACCTGGACGTCCGTTAAGAACTAATCTATGGAGCTAGTTGGCCCTCACGGCCAAAATTTTACCTGGACGTCCGTTAAGACTAATCTATGGAGCCAGTTGGTCATCACGGCCAAAATTTTACCTAGACGTCCGCTAAGACCTTATATATAGAGCAAGTTGGCCCTCACGGCCAAAATGGCCCATTTTCATGGTCAAACGAGCCCTAGAGCAGGAAATCCCCACATTTTGCCGATTTTCGTATGCTATAATCCACAGATTTTTTGGTGATCCAGAATTCCGCCCTCATTTTTGCCAAAAATTTACCTGGACGTCCGTTAAGACCTTATCTATGGAACCAGTTTACCCTCACGGCCACAATGACCCATTTTCAAGGTCAAATGAGCCCTAGAGCAGGTAAACCTTCCATTTTACCGATTTTCTTGTGCTATAGAGCATCATTTTTTTTGGTGATCCAGAATTCCGACCTCATTTTTGCCAAAATTTTACCTGGACATCCGCTAAGACCTTATCTATGGAGCCAGTTGGCCCTCACGGCCAAAATGGTCCAATTTCAAAGACAAAAAATCCCTAGAGCAGGTAACCCCCCAATTTGCCGATTTTCGTGTGCTATAGGTCACCATCTTTTTTGGTGATAAAGAATTCGACATCATTTTTACCAAACGTTTACCTGGACGTTCGTTAAGACATTATCTATGGATCTAGTTGGCCCTGATGGCCAGAATGACCCATTTTCAAGGTCAAAGGACCCCTAGAGCAGGTAAACCCCCAATTTTACCAATTTTCGTATGCTACAATAGTCCGCAGATTTTTTGGTGATCGGAAATTCCAACCTCATTTTTTACAAAATTTTACCTTGCCGTCCGTTATAACCTTACATATGGGGACAGTTGGCCCTCACGGCCAAAACGATCCATTTACAAAGTCAAACAAGTCCTATAGCAGGTAAACCCCCCATCTTCCCGATTTTCTTGTGCAATAGGTCACCATCTTTTTTGCTGATAAAGAATTCCAACCTCATTTTTGCCAAAATTTTACCAGGACGTCTATTAAGACCTTACCTATCGAGCAAGTGGGCCCTCACAGCCAGAATGGCCAATTTTCAAGGTCAAACAAGCCCTAGAGTAGGTAAAACTCCTATTTAACGATTTTCGTGTGCTATAATCCATAGTTTTTTTGGTGATCCAGAATTCCGACCTCATTTTTGCCAAAATTTTACCTGGACGTTCGTTAAGGCCTTATCTATGGAAGCAGTTGGCCTTCACGGCCAAAATGGCCCATATTCAAGGTCAAACGTGCCCTAGAGCAGGAAAACACCCAATTTTACCGATTTTCGTGTGCTATAGTCCATAGATTTTTTGGTGATCCAAAATTTTGGCCTCATTTTTGCCAAGATTTTACGTGGACGTCCGTTAAGACCTTATCTATGGAGCCAGTTGGCCCTCACAACTAAAATGACCCATTTTCATGGTCAAACGAGCCCTAGAGTAGGTAAACCCCCAATTTTACCGATTTTCGTGTGCTATATTCAACAGATTTTTTGGTGATCCATAATTCCGACTTTATTTTTGCACAACTTTTACCTGGACGTCCGTTAAGACCTTATATATGGAGCCAGTTGGCCCTCACGGCCAAAATGGCCCATTTTCAAGGTCAAATGATCCCTAGAGCAGGTAAACTATTTATTTTGTCGATTTTAGTCTGCAATAAGGGCATCATCTTTTTTGGTGATCCAGAATTCCGATTTCATTTTTTGCCTTAATTTTACCTGGACATTCGTTAAAACCTTATCTATGAAACCAGTTAGCCCTCACGGCCAACATGGGCCATTTTCAAGGTCAAACGACACCTAGAGAAGGTAAACCCTCCATTTTACTGATTTTCGTGAGCTATATATATCATCATATTTTTTGGTGATCCATAATTCCGACCTCATTTTTGCACAAATTTTACATAGACGTCCGTTAAGACTTTATCTATGGAGCCAGTTGACCCTCACTGCCAAAATGGCCCATTTTCAAGGTCAAACAAGCCCTAGAGCGAGTAATTCCCCATTTTTACCATTTTCGTGTGCGTCCACGGATTTTTTGGTTATCTAGAATTCCGACCTCATTTTTTCCAAAACTCTACCTAGACGTTCGTTAAGACCTTATCTATGGAGCCAGTTGGCACTAACGGCCAGAATGGCCCATTTTCAAGGTCAAACGACCCCTAGAGCAGGTAAACTCCCCTATTTTACCGATTTTCGTGTGCTGTAGTCCATATATTTTTTTGTGATCCAGAATTCCGACCACATTTTTGCCAAAATTTTACCTGGACGTCTGTTAAGACCTAATCTATAGAGCCAGTTGGCCCTCACGGCCAAAATGGCCTATTTTCAAGGTCAAACAAACCCTAAAGCAGGTAAATCCCCCATTTTGCCGATTTTAGTGTGCTATAGGTCCCCATCTTTTTGGTGATATAGAATTCCGGCCAAATTTTTACAAAACTTTTACCTAGACGTTCGTTAAAACCTTACCTATTGAGCCAGAGGGCCCTACGGCCAGAATATCACGTTTTCAAGGTCAAACGATCCCTAGAGCAGGAAAACCCCCCATTTTACCGATTTTCATTCACTTAGTCCATAGATTTTTCGGTGATCCAGAATTCCGGCATCATTTTTACCAAGATTTTACCTAGACGTCCATTAAGACATTATTTATGGAGCCAGCTTGCCTTCACGAACAAAATGACCCATTTTGAAGGTCAAACGACCCCTAGAGCAGGTAAACCCCCCATTTTACCGATTTTCGTGTGCTGTAGTCCATATATTTTTTTGGTGATCCAGAATTCCGACCTCATTTTTGCAAAAATTTTACCTGGACGTCGTTAAGACTTATCTATAGAGCCAGTTAGCCCTCACGACCAAAATGCCCATTTTCAAGGTCAAACAGCCCTAAAGCAGGAAATCCCCATATTTTACCGATTTTGTGTGCTATAGTCCATATTTTTTGGTGATCAGAATTACGGCCTATTTTTCTAAATTTTACCTAGACATCCGTTAAACCTTACCTATTGAGCCAGAGCCCTCACGGCCAAATATCATTTTCAAGGTCAAACGATCCTAGAGCAGGAAACCCCATTTTACCAATTTTCTTCATGTAGTCATATTTTTTTGGTGATCCAGAATTCCGACATTTTGCCAAATTTTACCTGGACGTCCATGACGTTATCTATGGAGCCAGTTAGCCCTCACGGCCAAAATGGCCCATTTTCAAGGTCAAACGACCCCTAGAGAGGGTAAACCCCCCATTTTACCTTTTCGTGTGCTATATTCCATATATTTTGGTGATCCATAATTCCGACCTCATTTTGCAAAATTTTACCTGGACGTCCGTTAAGACTTTATCTATGGAGCCAGTTGGCCCTCACGCCCAAAATGGCCCATTTTCAAGGTCAAACGAGCCCTAGAGGAGGTAAACCCCCCATTTTCCGATTTTCGTGTGCGTCACCATCTTTTTGGTGATCCAAAATTCCGACCTCATTTTTAAAATATACCTGGACGTTGTTAAGAACTTATCTATGGAGCCAGTTGCCTCACGGCCAAAATTCCCATTTTCAAGTCAAACGAGCCCTAGAGAGGTAAATCCCCCATTTAACCGATTTTCGTGTACTATAGTCCACAGATATTTTTGTGATCGGAAATTCCAACCATTTTTGACCAAAATTTTACCTGGTCATCGTTAAGACCTTACTATAGGACAGTTGGCCCTCACGCCAAAATCCAATTTCAAAATTAAACAGCCCTAGAGCAGGTAGACCCCCCCATTTGCCATTTTCGTGTGCTATAGGTCCAATCTTTTTTGGTGATAAATTTCCGTCATTTTTGCAAAATTTTACCAGACGTCGTTAAGCCTTTACCTATCGAGCCAGAGGGCCCTCACGGCCAGAATGGCATTTTCAAGTCAAACGCCCTAGAGCAGGTAAAACCCCATTTTACCGATTTTTGTGTGCTATAGTCCATGTTTTTTGGTGATCCAGAATTCCGGCTCATTTTTACCAATTTTACCTGACGTCCATTAAGACATTATTTATGGAGCCAGTTGCCTTCACGAACCAAAATGACCCATTTTGAAGGTCAAACGACCCTAGAGCAGGTAAACCCCCATTTTACCGATTTTCGTGTGCTGTAGTCATATATTTTTTGGTGATCCAGAATTCCGACCTCATATTTGCAAAATTTTACCTGGACGTTCGTTAAGACGTTATCTATGGAGCCAGTTAGCCCTCACGACCAAAATAGCCCATTTTCAAGGTCAAACGAGCCCTAAAGCAGGAAATCCCCATATTTTACCGATTTTTGTGTGCTATAGTCCATAGATTTTTTGGTGATCAGAATTACGGCCTTTTTTTTCTAAGATTTTACCTGGACATCCGTTAAGACCTTATCTATGGAGCCAGTTAGCCCTCACGGCCAAAATGGCCCATTTTCAAGGTCAAACGAACCTAGAGCAGGTAAACCTTCCATTTTACCAATTTTGTTGTGCTATAGTCATCATCTTTTTTGGTGATCCAGAATTCCGACCTCAATTTTGCCAAGATTTTACCTGACGTCCGTCATGACGTTATATATGGAGCCAGTTAGCCCTCACGGCCAAAATGGCCCATTTTCAAGGTCAAACGACCCTAGAGGAGGTAAACCCCCATTTTGCCGATTTTCGTGTGCTATAGGTCACCATCTTTTCTGGTGATCCAAAATTCCGACCTCAATTTTGCTAAATATTACCTGGACGTCTGTTAAGAACTTATCTATGGAGCCAGTTTGCCCTCACGGCCAAAATTGCCCATTTTCAACGTCAAACGAGCCCTAGAGAATGTAAATCCCCGATTTAACCGATTTTCGTGTACTATAGTCCACAGATTTTTTGGTGATCGGAAATTCCAACCTCAATTTTGACAAAATTTTACCTGGTCATCCGTTAAGACCTTACCTATGAGGACAGTTGGCCCTCACAGCCATAACGATCCAATTTCAAAATTAAACTAGCCC
>NW_026020722.1:0-4090 GCF_900185275.1 Solanum verrucosum
TCTACCTTGACGTTTAACCCCTAGAAACCTCCACCTAGGCTCGGGAAGTCAATATACGACATATAACAAAACAACAACCTCAAAAGCTCACATGTCCGCTCTACTTTCACCTATTAGTTTTCGTTAGACTCTAGCTTGGTCTTACTAGTTTCACAGTTGTTGCATCATCTCCCCTTAAGAACATTCATCCTCGAATGACACTTAAAATACTTTATGGAATTAAAGACTAAAGACTAGCATCCCATCATGCATGAAACATCAATAATGCATAAATCAAGATTCACTATTCATAATGTGCACTTATTCAAATGAGGTGACATCAACTCCAATTCAACATGATCAATGCAAATACAAGGAAGTAGGAACTACATCTACAAACTCATTATGCATGAAATGCAACATATCTTATGTTCATAGGAGAACTACCTTCTCCTAGTCATAACATTGTCCACATACTCTTATGGAGCTCATATGCAATCACTTCTCAAAGAACATTTTCTTCAAGGAGGAATTCTCAACTCCTAACTAAAACATGCTCATATATTTCTTAACTTGCCGGTCTAAGATCCCAATTATTGCTTCTAAATTAGAGAGGTTCCCATCTAAGCACTCTTGCTCACAAGCAACCTTACCAACACCACTCAAAGTCTCATATGAGCCTACCAAATTGGGATTAAACTCCTCAAACTCACTACACCCTTTTTAAGGTGAGAATTTTAAGGCAAACCAAATCATGGACATCTAGCTAACTCAACCTTTCATATCCATCACACAAGGGGATTTTAACAATGGAGAGTTACAGTTCTAACCTCTTTCAAAGAGTCTTCTCACTCAACATCTCTAGGCATCACTTAAACACTCATCAAATCCTCCAACACATCATAAAACTCATAATGGCTAAGTTAGGTTCTACCAACAACTAAACATAACCTCGCAATCACCTTGCTAGGTAGGCACACTATCACTCCCTTTGGGAGTAAGCCTACTCAAATTCTTCTAAACATCCTTTATAACATAAAGGCTACTATGAAGCATCATTCACACTAAAAGCTAACATCACAATCTATTACCTCAAATATCACAAGTCACATAGCCATAATTGGCATCACAACCAACCTTTTTCCCTCACTCCTTGAGCATACACTCTTTTAATACCCATATCCTAAAGAGCATCGGATAAGGGATAAGAGAGAGCTTATAGATCTATGGCACGACTTGGAGAATGAAGAAGTGAAGTTTCCTTAGCATCCAATAGCTTCCTTGATTTGTTGTTTTTGATGCTAGATCCTTGTTCCTAGTATTTTTTGAGTCTAGGTTTTAAATTTTGTTCAATTTGGAGTTGTAGAAGTGAAGTTACCATTGTTGGGTTTCGAGCTTTTCAAACTTTTCAAAATTTGAAAGTGGGTCTTTTGATTGAGGATAAATTGGACGTTAATAATTAGTGGGCTTTGTTCTCTTAGTTGAAGGTAAGAAAATCTTAAATTTTGAGACAATTTCGAGTTGATTTGAGTGTATTGGGGTTTAGTGTGTGTTCTTGGTGTCTTCAAGTTGTTCTTGATGAAGAAGAAAAAATAAAGTACATTTGATCCAACTTTTCAAGTCAAAGTTGGTCAAAGGTGTTTTTTTTGGGACAATTAGTGGAATTTTAAAAAAAATAAAAATTTAAAATCTAAAATAAAATAAAAAATTCACGTGGACTGACACATCAACAGCCACATCAGACGCAATCTGCCACACGGCGTTGCATCAGCAGCTAGCACAGCAGACAACCTGCCAGCGACGCCCAGTCGCACCTGATGCGCGTGTGCGTCAGTTTCAGAGACCAAAACCTGCCAGCGACGCCCAGTCGCACCTCATTCTTGATCAATTATAGTCATATAGGAAACGTATAAACTCAATCTCAACACTACCCAACCATGATCCATCATATAAGTCATAATCAAGCCAATTATTCTTTATAAGCTTTACCCTAAATAAATTCAAGTCTAGGTGATCTAATCTAAGGAATTACATGAAGAAGTTCATATTTCTTGGAGGATCACACTTAAACCCTCAATTAGGCTCTTTTATGGCATAGCCCTAATTACATCAATTCACCTTAGAAATCTTAGGTTAATTAAATATACATGTAGAATCATACTTATATTATGAAATTACATCATAATTAATTCACATCCAATCAAGTGAATCAACTTCTAACAATATTCATAATGAAGAGAAGAGTTATAGCTAAGGTTGGGGAAAACTCATGGATTCTTTGGAATTCAAGTTAAAACCATCTAATATTAGTAGTATCATCAATAACAAATATAATTCAACCTTTAATAACAACTTTGAAAGGAATCCATGGGGTTGAGTTGAAACCCTAGCTAATTGGGTTTTCTAGAATTGAGTTAAAAGCTTTTGAAAGGGCTCCTTGGGTGATAGCTTCCCAAGGATGAAGAACTCCCATACCTTAGGTGTAGAGTCCAAAAAAAATCATATTGAAAAGCTCCCATCTTCAAACACTAGTTGATCTCTTTCTTGGTTCTTCAATGGATGTTCTAGTGAGAAGACTTTTGGAGAGGAGGGGAAAGTGGTTGGGTTTTGTTTTGGGGTCTTGGGTTATAATGAAATAATGAGGTGTTTAATGATATAAAATAGGTTATATAGGTCTATTAAATCAGTATAAAACGACCCTACACTAAAATCATTAAATTAGGAAAACTTACCTTTGGCAGTTTTTGGATAGCTCGCAGGTGTGACCTACGGCCACCACCTACGGGGCGTAGGTCAGTTCACACTCCGTACTGGTGGGGCGTAGATTGACCCTGAAGCTCCTAAGTTGCCCCCTTGACCCACGATTCACTCCCACGGAACGTGGACCATCCTACCGAGCGTAGGTCCCCTCCGTGGGTGCCACATTTTTGGCAGAATTTTGGGAACTTGGCAGCCTTGGGGTCTAGACTTAAGGCTCCCCCTCAAGGACCCTTGGTTGGTCTTTGGGGGGGTGCTACCTTGACGTTTAACCCCTAGAAACCTCCACCTAGGCTCGGGAAGTCAATATACGACATATAACAAAACAACAACCTCAAAAGCTCACATGTCCGCTCTACTTTCACCTATTAGTTTTCGTTAGACTCTAGCTTGGTCTTACTAGTTTCACAGTTGTTGCATCATCTCCCCCTTAAGAACATTCATCCTCGAATGACACTTAAAATACTTTATGGAATTAAAGACTAAAGACTAGCATCCCATCATGCATGAAACATCAATAATGCATAAATCAAGATTCACTATTCATAATGTGCACTTATTCAAATGAGGTGACATCAACTCCAATTCAACATGATCAATGCAAATACAAGGAAGTAGGAACTACATCTACAAACTCATTATGCATGAAATGCAACATATCTTATGTTCATAGGAGGAACTACCTTCTCCTAGTCATAACATTGTCCACATACTCTTATGGAGCTCATATGCAATCACTTCTCAAAGAACATTTTCTTCAAGGAGGAATTCTCAACTCCTAACTAAAACATGCTCATATATTTCTTAACTTGCCGGTCTAAGATCCCAATTATTGCTTCTAAATTAGAGAGGTTCCCATCTAAGCACTCTTGCTCACAAGCAACCTTACCAACACCACTCAAAGTCTCATATGAGCCTACCAAATTGGGATTAAACTCCTCAAACTCACTACACCCTTTTTAAGGTGAGAATTTTAAGGCAAACCAAATCATGGACATCTAGCTAACTCAACCTTTCATATCCATCACACAAGGGGATTTTAACAATGGAGAGTTACAGTTCTAACCTCTTTCAAAGAGTCTTCTCACTCAACATCTCTAGGCATCACTTAAACACTCATCAAATCCTCCAACACATCATAAAACTCATAATGGCTAAGTTAGGTTCTACCAACAACTAAACATAACCTCGCAATCACCTTGCTAGGTAGGCACACTATCACTCCCTTTGGGAGTAAGCCTACTCAAATTCTTCTAAACATCCTTTATAACATAAAGGCTACTATGAAGCATCATTCACACTAAAAGCTAACATCACAATCTATTACCTCAAATATCACAAGTCACATAGCCAT
>NW_026020723.1:0-8356 GCF_900185275.1 Solanum verrucosum
TGGTACAGTACTTCTAATTCCATGATCTTTCTAGCCAAGAGATCCAGCTGAGTCAATAGTGTGGCCAAGACCTGGTCCTTATTTGTCTCATTATTGGTCTTGGCCATGCAATCAAGGAGTTGGGCTACTATTGCATAGGGTAGTCGTGTGTGAGACCACCTGGAGAAATTTGGTCAGCCACTCCTCTATTCTCAGGACCAAGACCTCTATAGTAGCAGTCCAATAGCATCTTATTTAGGATTGCATGAGTTGGGTATTGCAGCAATAGTGTCTTAAATCTCAGCCACAACTCATGGATTGACTCACACTCCAACTGCCTGAAACTTAGGATGTTATCTCTAAGAATCATCATTTTCGAAGAAGGGTAGCTCACTTGGTTACCGTTGCTGCAAGAGATGCTCTTTTCTTCCGTTTTAAACAGGCAACATGCAAACTGTCACGCCTCGAGCTACCCCCGAGACGCGAACACGGGACCTAAGATCACAAGTGAAACCAAGCTAACCCTGCTGGCATAATCATGAGCATACTAAAGATAAACTGAGAAATAAAATTGTTTCGAAAGCTAATAATAAGTAAATCTAAAATGATGGGGAATACCCATATACTAAAATTGAATATCAAATCTGAGAGTTTAATACAAAAGAAACATCAAATTCAAATACTAAGCTGAATCTGACTATGTCTGAATATAGCCTCTAACTGACTAAAAGTGTTGAGACATGCCGTAGCTAATTCTAGCAAAACTGAAACAAACATATGAAAAGTGAAAGATAACATGACTATTGTCCTCGAAGAATGAGGACTCACCACTGATACTGTTGAACTGGAGATCACGAACTGATCTAAGCATGATCTTGATGTTGAGAACCTGAACCTACATCACGAGAAAATGTAGCGCAGAGTATGCATATGTACTTGAAAGGTACTGAAAATTCTAGGTCTGGTTTTCGAGGTGTTACAATATCTCCCCCTTGGGATCATTCATCCTCGAATGAAGAATAAACTAACTAAAATGGAGGGGATGAGCTACAACCCTACCACTAAACATTGGAAGCTGATTTTTGACTGAATTGAGTTCCAAGAACATGCAAATACGCTGAAAATGCAAGTACAAACTAAAGGAACATGATGCTAAACTGATTTTACGCATGGCTTTCATGGCTTCTTCTGCTACCCAAGTAGCTCTATCTACGGACTGACTCCTCCACCAAACCTTTACTGAAATGACTTCTTTTTTCTCAACCTTCTAACCTGACGATCAAGAATCTCAACTGGTACATCCTCATAAGAAAGGCTATCTTTACAGCCACACTCTCTAATGGCACTATGGATGCTGGATCACCCACACACTTCTTCAAAGAAAATGTGAAAGACTGGATGCACTACTAACTGCTGGCAACTCTAACTATAAGCCACTTTACCAATCCTTTTCAAGATCGGTAAGGGCCTACATATCTGGGACTGAGCTTCCTTTCTTGCCAAATCTCATCACCCCTTTCATAGGTGACACTTTTAAGAAAACCCAATCATCAACTTGGAACTCTAGTTCCCTTCTTCTACATCTGCATAAGACTTCTGGCGACTCTGGCAGTCTTAAGTCTATCTCTAATGAGTTGCACTTTCTCCATAGCATCAAGGACGAATTGGTCCTATCAAGGCTGCTTCACCTACTTCAAACCAACCAACTGGAGATCTACATCTACGCCCATACAATGCCTCATAAGGGGCCATCTGAATGCTGGAATGGTAACTATTGTTGTAGGCGAACTCAATAAGAGGAAGGTGATCATCCCAACTACCCTTGAAGTCGATCACACAAGCTCTCAACATGTCCTCTAAGGTCTGAATGGTACGCTCTGCCTGACCATCCGTCTGTGGATGAAATGTTGTGCTAAGTTAACCTGAGTACCAAGACCTTTCTGAAATGACTTCCAGAAATGAGAGGTAAACTGAGGACCTCTATCTGAGATGATAGACAAAGGAACCCCATGCAACCTCACAATCTCATTAATGTAAAGCTTGGCGTAATCCTCGCCGAATCTGTAGTCTTGACCGCCAAAAAGCGAGAAGACTTAGTAACCCTATCAACAATCACCCAAATGGAGTCATGTTGTCTGCGAGTACGAGGTAAACCTGTGATGAAGTCCATGTTGATCACTTCCCACTTCCAAGTAGGAATGTCAATCTCTTGAGTCATACCTCCTGGTTTCTGATGTTCTACCTTACTTGCTGGCAATTGGGCACTTAGCCACAAAATCTGCTATATCTCTTTTCATACCATTCCACCAATAGACTTCCCCAGATCACGGTACATCTTAGTGGCGCCTGGATGAATAGAATATCTGGAATTATGGGCTTCTGCAAGAATTGCTGTCTCAATTCCCACATAGGAAACACAATCTACCTTGATAGCGAAGTACACCATCTCCCCCTTGGGAGAAAACCTCCACTCTCTGATTGTGGACTGCACCCTTAAGTTCAACAATTGGATCACTATCTTGCTTTTCCTTAACCTCACTACCAAGAAGATTCATTTCTGAACTGTTACACCACCATCTGATATGCTCATAAGACGAACTCCTAGGCGAGCCTGTGAACATCCTTTGCTAGCTCTTTTCTTTCTTCCTCAACATGTGCTACACTACCCATAGATAGTCTGCTAAGGGCATCTGCTACTACATTTGCCTTACCAGGATGGTAATGCACACTCATGTCATAATCTTTGAGGAACTCAAGCCATCTTCTCTGGCGAAGATTCAACTCTTTCTGGGTGAACACATACAAGGCTCTTATGGTCTGTGAACACATCTACATGAACACCATACAAGTAGTGTCTCCAAATCTTAAGTGCAAACACCACTGCTGCAAGCTCGAGGTCATGAGTTGGATAATTCTTCTCATGCACCTTAAGTTGTCTAGAAGCATAAGCTATAACCTTACCTCGCTGCATCAACACACAACCTAGGCCGACTCTGGATGCATCACAATAATCACATAACCATCTGAACCCTCTGGTAGAGTCAAGACAGGAGTTGTAGTCAACCTAGTTTTCAATTCTGCAAAGCTTTTCTCACAATCATCTGACCATTGAAACTTAACCTTTTTCTGAGTCAACTAGTAAATGGATGAAAATCCTTCCACAAACCTTCTGTAATAACCCGCTAGACCCAAGAAACTTCTGATATTGAGAGAGGTAGGTCTGGGCCATTGTTTCACTGCTTTTTTCTGGGAATCTACTCGAATTCCTTCACTAGACACAATATGCCCAAGGAAGGCAACTGATTGTAACCAAAACTCGCACTTGTTAAATTTTGCAAATAACTGGCGATCTTTGAGAGTTTGCAGAACAACTCTCAAATGACTCGCATGTTCTTCCTCATTCCTAGAGTAAATGAGGATATCATCAATAAAGACGATAACGAACAAGTCCAAGTACTGCTTGAACACTCTGTTCATCAAATCCATGAAAGCTGCAGGAGCATTGGTTAGTCCAAATGACATAACTACAAATTCATAATGACCATACCGAGTTCTGAAGGCTGTCTTCGGAATGTCACTATCTCTGACTCTAAGCTGATGATAACCTGATCTGAGGTCTATCTTTGAGAAATGACTAGCACCCTGAAGTTGGTCAAACAAGTCATCAATCCTGGGGATGGGATACTTATTCTTGATTGTGACCTTGTTCAACTGCCTATAGTCAATGCACATTCTGAGAGAACCATCTTTCTTCTTCACGAACAACACTGGTGCACCCCATGGCGAAATACTAGGTCTGATGAAGCCCTTATCTAGAAGGTCTTTCAACTGCTCTTTCAATTCCTTAAGCTCAGCTGGAGCCATTCTGTAAGGAGGGATAGAGATAGGCTGGGTATCTGGAAGGAGATCAATTCCAAAGTCTATTTCCCTTTCGGGAGGAACTCCAGGAAGATCTTCTGGAACACTTCTGGAAACTCATTAACACTGGAACTGACTCAAGAGTTGGGGTTTAAGCTAGAATCCTTAACCCGAACTAGATGATAGAGATAACCCTTAGAGATCATCTTTCTGGCCTTAAGGTAAGAAATGAATCGACCCATAGGCGCTAAGCTACTACCCTTCCATTCTAAGATTGGTTCGTCTGGAAACTGAAAACGAACAATCCTAGTTCTACAATCGACTGAGGCATAACATGAATGTAACCAATCCATGCCTAGAATGACATCGAAGTCTACCATTTCTAACTCTACAAGATCTGCTGAGGTGACTTTCTGAGAGACTGTGACAGGGCAATTTCTGTATACCCGTCTAGCTATAACTGGGTCACCGACTGGAGTAGAGACTGAAAGGTTCTGAAAGAGTTTCTGGACTAACACTGAATTGGACTGCTATAAGGAGTTACAAAAGACAAAGTAGCCCCTGGATCTAACAATGCATAAACATCAAGATCAAAGACTCGTAACGTACCAGTGACTACATCAGGAGAATCTTCCTGATCTTGACGAGCCTGAAGAGCATAAGCCTGTTTTGGCGCTGTCCGCCACCAGTACCAGAAGAGTTACCCTGCTGAGTCGGGCGACCTGCTGGTGCTGCTGAAGTTGTAGACTGAGCTCTACCATTATTTCCTCCTTGACCTGTTTGAAGGACAATCCTTCAATCTATGACCAGACTGACCACACCCAAAGCATCCTTCCTTACCTGCAAGGCACTCGCCCGGATGGTTCCTACTACATTTCGGGCAAGTTGGGTAGGTTTTGGTGCCTGAAACACTACCTGAGACTTAGAGCCTGACGCCCTACCTTTCTGATCATGTACTGAACCTGGGGATGGAACACTAGCTGATGAAGGGCTGGAGTGAAATTTCTGCTGATGCGAGGATTTCCACCACCCGATTTCTGTTGGGAATACTCATAGTTAGTCCTGTTCTTGTTTCTCCTTAGCCTGTTCCCTAAGCTTATCACCCTCAACCTGCTGAGCATGAGTCATGAGCCTAGAGATGTTCATATCTCCCAACAACATAGCATTCTACACTCTGTTTTCACAAGTCTGACACTCCATATAGAAACTTATTCATCTGAGCCCTGGAATCAGCAACCATGTGAGGAGCATACCTGGAGAGTTGGTTAAACTTGAGCCCATACTCTTGGACAGTCATGTTACCTGCCTTAAGTTCATAAATTCCTGAGCTTGCCTCTTGCTCTCTATGGGAAAAACCTGTCAGAAGGTTCTCACTAAATTCCCAATATAGGAGCATCTGTACCCCTGTTTCCTTCCACTGAGTATACCAGATATGAGCTACATCCTTAAGTTGGTAAGATGCTAACTCAACCCGATCATTCCCAGTTGACCTGCATCACTTCAAAGATCTTCTTGATCTCATCAAGAAATTTGGGGATCTTTCACCAGTCTGCGATCCTAAGAACTCTGGAGGATTCATCCTAACAAAGTCACGCACTCTGCTGCAGCTGACCACCATAGATTTATCAAAGCTTGAACCGCTGATTGTTCTGGTTAGCACACTCTGAGCCAACATCTGAATGGCATTCCTGAATTCAGCATTCGAACTTTTGATCTGGAACTGGAGGAGCTGCGTTTGCGTTCCTGGCATTCGCATTCCTAGATAGCTCTACGAGGAGGCATGATCACTGAAACGTAGAACGTCGAGTTAGAATGGAATTAGATCATACCTTACGCACGATAAGAGTAACAAGAAAATGAAGATTTTTCCTAAAACACTTTGTAGCCTCCCTCTCATTAGATGTGGTGCACTCACACCCATGAAAAGGACTCTATAGTGCGGCTTTTCAGACATCCTAGGACACTTAAACCTATCTGATACCAAGTTTGTCACGCCCGAGCTACCCCGAGACGCGGACACGGGACCTAGGACCACAAGTGATCCCAAGCTAACCCTGCTGGCATGATCATGAGCATACTAAAGATAAAGAAATAAACTGATGCGGAAGCTAATAATAAATCTAAAAAGATGGGGAATACCCATATACTAAACTGAATATCAAATCTGAGAGTTTAATACAAAAGAAATATCAAACTCAAATACTAAGCTGAATCTAACTATGTCTGAAATAAGCCTCTAACTGACTAGAAATGCTGGGACATGCCCCACTAAGTCTAGCAAAACTGAAACTAAAACAATAAAACTGAAAGATAACATGACTATTGTCCTCGAAGAATGAGGACTCAACTGATGCTGCTGAACTGGAGATCGGGAACCGATCTAAGCGTGATCTGGATGCTGAGAACCTGAACCTACATCACGAGAAGATGTAGCGCAGTATGCGTCAGTACTTGAAAGGTACTGAGCATGCAGGATAGAGTAAAGCTGAAATAAACATATAACTGAACAAAGCAATAAAGCAATGAAATAATCTGAACATGATATAGATACTGAATACTGAGCTAACTGAATGCAATGACCAAATTTATAACATGCTGAGACTGAATACTGATGTACTGAAATATGGTCAATGCAATAGAGTCTGACTGAACTGTGGGAGCTACTAATAACCGAATAAAACCACATGAGCTAAATGTGGAGTCCGATGTATACGCCCCATCGAGAGGACCCAATATACCTGCCAAGGTAGAGGCATGTTGGCGTGATCACTAAACTGATGCCCACAGAGGGGACTTACACCTACGTGGCTCGTAGTTCTGGGACTATATGGGTACTGACCCTAGTCCAACTCGTATTATGCTACTCCCAATAGATAATGATTAACACATTATGACTGAATTTCTGTAAATACTGGATAGCTCAAAACTGACATGCAAACTGAGAATGCACATTAATATACTGAAATAATGCATTCAAAAAAGGATGTATATCTGAATATTGAAATATCTGACCTAGCATGTGTAATTCAAGAACTAAAGAATACAAGTAGGGTTCTGAAATTCATGCAAGAATGAAATAATAACATGATAATCTGATTTGGAACATTAAATAACTAATTCATGATAATCTGTTAATTCTAGAAACCCTAGGTCTAGTTAATAATAGGGAATCAAGAATCTGACTGAATTCTAGGGACCTAATGGGCGAAAGGAACCCACTAGTGAAATCCCACATACCTGGTGACGAATTCCATGGAGAAATCTTTCGATTTCGGGCTGGAACTGAGGAAACTTGTTGGTCTCTTGAACTAGGGTTGCTCGACCTTTTCTCCTCTTTCACTTCTAATTTTCTAAGTTTTGATGAAAGATCTGAGTTAGGTAAGTTCTAGTTATGTATTTAGGCTAAAACTAATCAAAACCATGTAGTTTAGGGTTAAAACGACGTAGTTTAGAGGTCCAACAAAATAGGAAAAGAACCAAAAGAACCCTGACTTAAAAACTGACGGGGCTGACCACGGTCACCTTCACGAACCGTGAAGGCCCTCATGGTCTTCACTTGGTCCCGTGGTTCTTAGGGTTAGGTCCACGAGCCCTACCACGGCCAGTGTGGAGGACCATGAACCATGAAGGTCCCCGTGTTCCTCACTTGGGCTGAGGTCTGGAGGCTCAGGTTTGAGGATTTTCTGGCTGGCCTTCATAAACGCTCCCACGGATCGGTGTGGAGGACCACGGACCGTGAAGGTCCCTGTGGTTCTCACTTAGGTATGGGGGTCGAAGAGCCAAGCTAGGGGGCTACTGCCTAAGTGAACACAGACGCCCCCACGACCATCATCAAGACCACGGCCCGTGAAGGGTCCCGTGGTCTGATGTCTGGGCCTTGTGGGATCCAAGTCATGACCACGGCCGGTCGACGGACCGTGGACCCATTACGGTCGGTGAACCCTGCCGTGTTCACTGCTTCAGGTAAGTTTCTTTAATTTTTTTCTAGGTCTGGTTTTTGAGATGTTACAAAAGTTGTGAAATAAAATTGTTAAAGTTGCAAAAGAAATAGGGTGTATGGTATTCCATGAGGAAATGCATAATGGGGAATTTTGAGCATGAGTGAAAATGTTGAAGAAAAGGAAAGAAAGTGTTGTTCATACCACATTTCCTGAGGATAGTAGCCATTGAGCCTAAATGACCATACATTTGCACTCAGCCCTTTAGAAGCCTTGAAAAGACCTTTTTGATCTTGAGTGAGCTGAAGGGAATGTTGATTGGGAAAATAAGGGCAAAACTATGGGGTGAAGTCATGCATGTGTTCATCTTTGTGAGTGTGAGAGTTGTATGTGATTCCGAAGCTATAAATTTTTGAACAATTATGTGTGAATATATAATCATCTTTGTGTGAGGGCATTTGAGTACCTTTGTTGAGCTTGAACTTGCATTTGAAGCAAGTATTTGAACTTGAGAATCTTTGGAATGGTGTGTCACAACTTGAAACCTTTGAGTGCACAATTGATCCTTGCATTGAGTAAGT
>NW_026020724.1:0-13420 GCF_900185275.1 Solanum verrucosum
AATGCAGAATTCAGGAACGCCATTCAGATGTTTGCTCATAGTGTGGCCAACCAGAACAATCAGCGGGTTCCAGTTCAGGCAAATGCCAATGTTGGGTCAGCTGCAGCTAGAGTGCGAGGCTTTGTTAGGATGAATCCGCCAGAGTTCTTAGGATCGCAAGTTGGAGAAGATCCCCAAAATTTCATTGATGAGGTCAAGAAGATCTTTGAAGTGATGCAGGTAACTAGGAATGATCGGTTGAGTTAGCATCTTACCAACTTAAGATGTGGCTCATATCTGGATACACTCAGTGGAAGGAGAACAAGGGTACAAATGCAGCTCCTATTACTTGGGATTGTTTCAGCGAACCTTTCTGGACAGTTTTTCCCCATAGAGTTGAGAGAAGCAAGGGCCCAAGAATTTGAACTTAAGGCAGGGTAACATGACGTCCAAGAGTATGGGCTCAAGTTTAACCAACTCTCCAGGTATGCTCCTCACATGGTTGTGATTCCAGGGCTCAGATGAATAAGTTTTTGTACGGAGTGTCAGACTTAGTGAAAACAGAGTGCAGAAATGCTATGCTGTTGGGAGACATGAACATCTCTAGGCTCATGACTCATGCTCAGAGGTTGAGGGTGATAAGCTTAGGGAACAGGCTAAGGAATAAGAAACAAACAGTAACTGAGTATTCCCAACAGAAATCGGGTGGTGGAAATCGCTCGCATTTCAGCAGAATCTTCGACTCCAGCCCCTTCATCAGCTAGTGTTCCATCCCCCAGGTTCTGTAATCGATAAAAGGTATGGCGTTCAGGCTCTAAGTCTCAATGTAGTGTTTCAGGCACCAAAACTTACCCAACTTGCCCGAAATTTAGTAAAGAACCATCGGGCGAGTGCCTTGCAGGTAAGGAATGATGCTTTGGGTTGGTCAGTCTGGTCATAGATAGAGGATTGTCCTTCTAGACAGGTCAAGGAGGAAATAATGGTAGAGCTCAGTCTACAACTTTAGCACACCAACAGGTCGCCCAACTCAGGTTAACTCATCTGGTACAGGTGGCGGACACGCCAAAACAGGCTCTATGCTTTCAGGCTCGCAAGATCAGGAAGATTCTCCTGATGTAGTCACTAGTATGTTATGAGTCTTTGATCTTGATGTTTATGCTTTATTAGATCCAGGGGTTACTTTTCTTTTGTAACTCCTTACATAGCAGTCCAATTCAGTTTTAGTCCAGAAACTCTTTCAGAACCTTCTCAGTCTCTACTCCAGTCGGTGACCCAGTTATAGCTAGACGGGTATACAGAAATTGCCCTGTCACAGTCTCTCAGAAAGTCACCTCAGCAGATCTTGTAGAGTTAGAAATGGTAGACTTCGATGTCATTCTAGGCATGGATTGGTTACATTCATGTTATGCCTCAGTCGATTGTAGAACTAGGATTGTTTTTTCAGTTTCCAGACGAACCAATCTAGAATGGAAGGGTAGTAGCTTAGCGCCTATGGGTCGATTCATTTCTTACCTTAAGGCCAGAAAGATGATCTCTAAGGGTTATCTCTATCATCTAGTTCGGGTTAAGGATTCTAGTTCCGAAACCCCAACTCTTGAGTCAGTTCCTGTAATGAGTTTCCAGAAGTGTTCCCAGAAGATCTTCCTGGAGTTCCTCCCGAAAGGGAAATAGACTTTGGAATTGATCTCCTTCCAGATACCCAGCCTATCTCTATCCCTCCTTACAGAATGGCTCCAGCTGAGCTTAAGGAATTGAAAGAGCAGTTGAAAGACCTTCTAGATAAGGGCTTCATCAGACCTAGTATTTCGCCATGGGGTGCACCAGTGTTGTTCGTGAAGAAGAAAGATGGTTCTCTCAGAATGTGCATTGACTATAGGCAGTTGAACAAGGTCACAATCAAGAATAAGTATCCCATCCCAGGATTGATGACTTGTTTGACCAACTTCAGGGTGCTAGTCATTTCTCAAAGATAGACCTCAGATCAGGTTATCATCAGCTTAGAGTCAGAGATAGTGACATTCCGAAGACAGCCTTCAGAACTCGGTATGGTCATTATGAATTTGTAGTTATGTCATTTGGACTAACCAATGCTCCTGCAGCTTTCATGGATTTGATGAACAGAGTGTTCAAGCAGTACTTGGACTTGTTCGTTATCGTCTTTATTGATGATATCCTCATTTACTCTAGGAATGAGGAAGAACATGCGAGTCATTTGAGAGTTGTTCTGCAAACTCTCAAAGATCGCCAGTTATTTGCAAAATTTAACAAGTGTGAGTTTTGGTTACAATCAGTTGCCTTCCTTGGGCATATTGTGTCTAGTGAAGGAATTCGAGTAGATTCCCAGAAGATAGAAGCAGTGAAACAATGGCCCAGACCTACCTCTGCTACAGATATCAGAAGTTTATTGGGTCTAGTGGGCTATTATAGACGGTTCGTGGAAGGATTTTCATCCATAGCCTCACCATTGACTAGGTTGACTCAGAAGAGGTCAAGTTTCATGGTCAGATGATTGTGAGAAAACTTCGTAGAATTGAAAACTAGGTTGATACAGCTCCTGTCTTGACTCTACCAGAGGGTTCAGATGGTTATGTGATCTATTGTGATGCATCCAGAGTCGGCCTAGGTTGTGTGTTGATGCAGCGAGGTAAGGTTATAGCTTATGCTTCTAGACAACTTAAGGTACATGAGAAGAATTATCCAACTCATGACCTCGAGCTGCAGCAGTGGTGTTTGCACTAAGATTTGGAGACACTACTTGTATGGTGTTCATGTAGATGTGTTCACAGACCATAAGAGCCTCAGTATGTATTCACCCAGAAAGAGTTGAATCTTCGCCAGAGAAGTGGCTTGAGTTCCTCAAAGATTATGATATGAGTGTGCATTACCATCCTGGTAAGGAATGTAGTAGCAGATGCCCTTAGCAGATTATCATGGGTAGTGTAGCACATGTTGAGGAAGAAAAAGAGAGCTAGCAAAGGATGTTCACAGACTTGCTCGCCTAGGAGTTCGTCTTATGAGCATATCAGATGGTGGTGTAACGGTTCAGAATGGGGCAGAATCTTCTTTGGTAGTAGAGGTTAAGGAAAAGCAAGATAGTGATCCAATCTTGCTTGAACTTAAGGGTGCAGTCCACAATCAGAGAGTGGAGGTTTTCTCCCAAGGGGGAGATGGTGTACTTCGCTATCAAGGTAGATTGTGTGTTCCTGATGTGGGTGAATTGAGACACATATTCTGCAGAAGCCCATAATTCCAGATATTCTATTCATCCAGGCGCCACTAAGATGTACCGTGATCTGGGAAGTCTATTGGTGGAATGGTATGAAAAGAGATATAGCAGATTTTGTGGCTAAGTGCCCCAATTGCCAGCAAGTCAAGGTAGAACATCAGAAACCAGGAGGTATGACTCAAGAGATTGACATTCCTACTTGGAAGTGGGAAGTGATCAACATGGACTTCATCACAGGTTTACCTCGTACTCGCAGACAACATGACTCCATTTGGGTGATTGTTGATAGGGTTACTAAGTCTTCTCGCTTTTTGGCGGTCAAGACTACAGATTCGGCGGAGGATTACGCCAAGCTTTACATTAATGAGATTGTGAGGTTGCATGGGTTCCTTTGTCTATCATCTCAGATAGAGGTCCTCAGTTTACTCTCATTTCTGGAAGTCATTTCAGAAAGGTCTTGGTACTCAGGTTAATCTTAGCAACATTTCATCCACAGACGGATGGTCAGGCAGAGCGTACCATTCAGACCTTAGAGGACATGTTGAGAGCTTGTGTGATCGACTTCAAGGGTAGTTGGGATGATCACCTTCCTCTTATTGAGTTCGCCTACAACAATAGTTACCATTCCAGCATTCAGATGGCCCCTTATGAGGCATTATATGGGCGTAGATGTAGATCTCCAGTTGGTTGGTTTGAAGTAGGTGAAGCAGCCTTGATAGGACCAGATTCGGTCCTTGATGCTATGGAGAAAGTGCAACTCATTAGAGATAGACTTAAGACTGCCAGAGTCGCCAGAAGTCTTATGCAGATGTGAGAAGAAGGGAACTAGAGTTCCAAGTTGATGATTGGGTTTTCCTGAAAGTGTCACCTATGAAGGGGTGATGAGATTTGGCAAGAAAGGGAAGCTCAGTCCCAGATATGTAGGCCCTTACCGGATCTTGAAAAGGATTGGTAAAGTGGCTTATGAGTTAGAGTTGCCAGCAGACTTAGCAGCAGTGCATCCAGTCTTTCACATTTCTCTTTTGAAGAAGTGTGTGGGTGATCCAGCATCCATAGTGCCATTAGAGAGTGTGGCCGTGAAAGATAGCCTTTCTTATGAGGATGTACCAGTTGAGATTCTCGATCGTCAGGTTAGAAGGTTGAGAAATAAAGAAGTCGCTTCAGTCAAGGTTTTGTGGAGGAGTCAGTCAGTAGAGGGAGCTACTTGGGAAGCAGAAGCAGCCATGAAGTCCAAGTATCCTCACCTCTTTCCTTCCGATTCCATTCCAGCTTGAGGTAATAGTTCCTCTTCAGTTTTTCAGTCATTCATGCGAAAATTCAGTCTTAGAATCATGTTCCTTCAGTTTGTACTTGCATTTTCAGCGTATTTGCATGTTCTTGGAACTCAGTTCAGTCAGAAATTCAGTTCTCAGTGTTTAGTGGTAGGGATTGCAGCCCTTTCTCTCTATTTCAGCTAATTTAGTCTTCATTCGAGGACGAATGTCCAAGGGGGAGATAATGTAACACCCCGTATTCCTAGATAGACCAAAATCCAGATTTTTAGAAGTTGCAAATGCAACCTACAGTCGCCACCTACGGATCGTAGTCTGACCTACGGCCCATGATGTCATCCGTGGTTCACCACTGCAACCCCTCCCAATCTGTAGGTCACTCCAATAGCAGTTAATTCATGGGTCTTTTGGTCTTTTCATATTTTGTTGGACCCCTAAGATACGTCGTTTAGACCTTAAATCATGAGGTTTTAGTCAGTTTAAGCCTAGAAACATAATTAGAACTTATATAAGTCAAGTCATTAATCAAAACATAGAAAATTAGAAGCAAGAGAGGAAAAAAGGTCAAGAACCCTAGTTCAAGAACGCAACAAGATTCCATCAGTTCCAGCCCCGAAATCGAAAGATTTCTCCGTGGAATTTGTCACCAGGTATGTGGGATTTCACTAGTGGGTTCCTTTCACCCATTAGGTCCCTAGTTTTCAGTCAGTTTCTTGATTCCCTTATTATGACTAGACCTAGGGTTTCTTGAATGTTGGAATTGTTGGGTTCTTAGCTGTTAGAATGATCCAAATTAGATTAGTAAGTTAATATTTAGTTTATTGCATGAATTCCAGAACTCTAGCTATGTATTTCTTTAGTTCTTGAATTACATATGCTAGGTCATATATTTTAGTTATTCAGTTATACATGCCTCAGTTTTTTAATGCATCAATATTAGTTTAATTGTTGCATTCTCAGTTTGCATGTTCAGTTCGAGCTATCCAGTAACTTATAGAAATTTTGTCATAATGTGTTAATTACTTAATCCATTGGGAGTAGCATAATACCGAGTTGGACTAGGGTTCAGCGTACCCAAATAGTCCCAGAACTACTAGCCACATAGGTTGTAAGTCCCCTCTGTGGGCATCATTTCAGTGATCACACCAGCATACCTCTATACCTCTGACAGGGTATATTAGGTCCTCTCAATGGGGCGTATACATCGGACTCCACATTTAGCTCATGTGGTTTTATTATCGGTTATTAGTAGCTCCCACAGTTCAGTCAGATTCTATTGCATTGACCATTTATCAGTATATCCAGTATTCAGTTTCAGCATGTTATAAATTGGTTATTGCATTCAGTTATCTCAGCATTCAGTATCTATATCATATTCAGATCAAGTCATTGCTTATCTGCTTTGTTCAGCTGTATGTTATTTCAACTTTATTCTATCCTACATGCCTCAGTACCTTTCAAGTACTGACGCATACTCTGCGCTACATCTTCTCGTGATGTACGTTCAGGTTCTCAGCATCTAGATCACGCTTAGATCGGTTTCCGATCTCCAGTTCAGCAGAATCAGTGGTGAGTCCTCCCTCTCCGAGGACAATAGTCATGAGTTTCTTTTCAGTATTTTTAGTCCTTTAGTTTCAGTTTTGCTAGACTTAGCTGGGGCCTGTCCCAGCATTTATAGTCCGTTAGAGGCTATTTTCAGACATAGTTAGATTCAACTTAGTATGGAGTTAATATTTTCTTTCTATTAAACTCATCAGTTTTCATTCATCTCAGTTATAGTATATGGGTATTCCCCATCTTTTCATTTTTTATTTATGATTTATCTTCCGCATCAATTTATTATCTTTAGTATGTTCATGAGTTGTAGTGTACTATTCTATAATATAATCTTCCCACATTAGTATAGACGAACTCCTCACATTGAGCATCCATTTCTCAATCAAATGAACAAGAAGAACCAACATTGTTATTTTGAACTATTGGTCAATATAATTAGTAACTATATATATAAGCATGTTCATATTCCGTGAATATTTCATCACTCCTTTGATATTCTCACAAAAAAATTATGTAACACTACACAAGCTATGATAATTGTCACTTGTGTGTGAATATCATTATAGTTCATGACTTGTTCAGTATTTTGGATATATTTTTTCAAACTTCAAAAGTTCGTTTAATCACATTACACAGAGATGAATGCCTAAAGTCAAACAATTTCTTTAGTATTTTGAGGCTCTTATCACACTTCCTCTGTAATCCTGCAAATGATATTATGGTCCTTTGATGGATCTAAGAATCCTTTCGTGTTTTGAAGACCAACATCAATAATATAATATTTATCTACCAAAAAAAATATTTTTTTCAATCAAGCATTACTAAATAAAGTACATATGACGGAAATGAGATAACTTCATTCAGAGGCGTATCCAGGATTTTGAGATGATGGGTGCACTATTATAAGAAGGTTGATCTATGATATATATTAGATCGGTTTGACGTTTAGATTTTTCCTATTGAAATCGTTAAAATTTTAAAAATTAATAGGTCTAAAATTAATAAATTAATATATATATATATATATATATGTTGAATTAATTAAATGCAACAAGTGCTACCAATTACCACTTAGAGAAGTGTTATCTAATTTTAGAAAGAAAAAATAAAATAAGATAAAAATAAAATTCAAATTTCTAACCTCGTGGAGAGAGGTGCACCCAGTCATTATCGCATTATCTGATACTCCGAGTGTGGGTTCACACATCTATATTTCAAATAATTTTTTAAAATATAACACTACTATATATGATCTCAGGAGGGGATTCATGGGTTCACGTGGATCCGGTGACCCCCCTTAGATACGCCTCTGACTTCATTATAAACAATTAATATTTATTCTAAGCGGTAACTATTTAAAACGATTGAAAATAGTAGGGGTGTAATTTAAAGTTACCATGTGGTGGAAATGGAAATTGGTAAGAGTAACAATATCAAACTATAAATTTTATTTACATATGAATAATAGTTGATAGATTAAAAAAGGTATTTTTATTTTACAAAAATATAAACTTGTAAAATTGTGAAATTGTGATTTGAAATTTTTAAATCAAACTTTTTGAAGAATTTGGAGATTTTATCTCAATTTGAAATTATGAAATAAAATTCCATATCCAAACACTAATTTCACCTTATAATTGCAAATTAAAAAATAAAATCGTATATAGAAACGCCTACTTAATTACAAAAGTTATTCGAGGAGAAAAAATCCTCATAGCTTTTCTATTTACCCGGACCACCCTGCAATCGTTGAATATTCCACACTTGTTGGGGAAGAGCTTTCCTACTACCCGGACCACCTGCACTCCCTTGAATACTCCTAGCTTGTTGGGCACGTGGTTTCATCTTTTGGTTTATTCGATGAACTACTTTGGTTATATTTTGTCTGTTTATTTTTATTTGTTTAATATATTAAAAAATAGGTATATAGTATTTTTATTTGTTTAATTTTTAAAAAATAAAATTATAATTCATCACTTTATATCTATTTTATCTTTATTATTAAGTATTAATTATTCCTAATCTATTCTTAATTTAATGAGTGAGGTGACATATAATAAGTAGATATGATATATTAAAATTATTATTTTATTTATTACTCTTTTCTTTTAAAAAAGAATGACCTAGTTTGACTTGACGCGTAATTTAAAAAAATAAAAATAAATTTGAATTTTGTGATCCTAAATTAAAGTTATGTCAAATATATGAGAATGTTCTTTAATCTTGTGAACTTAAACATATCGCGTGAAAAACTGAAATTAAAGTGTTGTTGAAAGGGGAAAAAATGTTATTCTTTTTTAAACATATTTAAAAATAAAAATATATCTTTTTTTTAAATAAAAAAAATACGTTTTTAAAAGATGTGTCAAGTCAAACACAAATAAGTGAAAATGAACTATGGATGGGAGTATGAGTATCTAGGAATGGGTCATCATTTATTAATCAATATCTGACTGTAAAATGTTTTCTAAACGTCAATGGTCTCGACGTTACATAATGCAGTTTTACTGATATCAGACATAAATATCATAAATTTCTGGGAGTGCATCATAGAAACCTATTAATTTAAAATAAATGTTATAATAATTGTTTTATTTAATTTTAATTCGTAGCAAATTTTTTGTCATTTGCTTCTCTCTCCTGAATCTCACTCGTCATTCTCATTCTCTCCCTTGCCTCTCTCACTTTATACAGACACAAATGTATAAATTGTGTTTGTGTTTGTATAAAACGAGAGAGACTGTACATACAAATACAAATACATATTTCTCCGTCCTATACACTTATAATTATACAAATACAAATTTTCTCCTACCCAATTTTCTTTTGCCTTCTGTATTTCTCTCGCTTTATACAAACTCAAATTATACAAATACAATGTATAATTTGTATTGTATAAAGCGGGAGAGAGATTTGATATACAAATACAAATGTTTTAACTCGATTCAATTGTATACAAATTCAAATTTTATGCATATATACAAACACAATCATTGATACATATACATAGTAATTACATATATACAACTATCTAAACCGATATACATATACAATTGACCTCTCATCCACTATCTGCCCTCTCTCACTCACCCTCTCTCCTAATCTCGATCGCCACTTCTTGCCTAACACAAAGAAACATATACATATTCAAATGCAATTTTCATAAACACGAACGCCAAATTTATACAAATCAGATGCTCCATAGCAAACATAATTTAGCTATGAAGCACAAATAACATATTTATAGCTATATAGCGCTAATATAATTTTTATCTTTGCAATTTCTAAAATTACTCAAAATTTTATTACATTTGGAATTTGGTTGGATAAAGACTACCACTGTACTATGCAGGACAAGTACATGATATTTGAGTGAGAGAGGAATTTTGATTGGTTAAATCTAACGCAGAGATAGATAATAGCTAGTTGTGGGCAAGATAATGTACATATATTATATATCTGTCTATTTTTATCCTTTTCTTCCATTTCATTGGGACACGTGTCATCACAAACTTCGTGACACACAGTCCCAGTCTTGTTAACAATCATTTTGTGGGTTCGATCGATCGAACACATCTTTGAGACCAGTTTATTTCATACTTTTTTCATGATAATGTCAATATCCCCTTCTTCCAAATAAAGGAAGCTTTAGTAGAATCGATTTAAGTGTTCAATTTAAATTATATTTTCCGTTCAAACTATTTCATGTGTCTATTTTTTCAGATTTTGAACCCTCTTGTTGAAAATCTTGACTCCACCATTGCATGCGTATACAATTAAATATTGTAAAATCACTCTGACTAGAAATCTTAAATTTCTGTCTATCTGATCCCGATCAATTCTACAGCTGGTAGTGTGAGTAGTAATTTCTTTCATTCATTAACGTACGTCCTCTGAAGACACGTTTCGATGAATGCATGGCTCTATATTTTGCCCTATCCATCATAATTTTCACCTGCTAGGACCACTTCCTTGTATGTTATGAGTATCGTAACACAAGTTGTATGTTATGAGTTTCGTAACATAATATTAAGTAATATATTTTTTGTATGATTATATGAGAAGAACGGTAACTAATATTTCAAATTTGAATTTGCAATAGTGAATTAATTTAATCTAATTTAATTTTGAACAACTATTTTGAAACGGAGCGACTAGAACTAGAGTTATACTATTGTATTTGGCAATGTGATAATGTTTGTCAGTGTGATCTCCTCAATATCCATTTATATTCTGTGGCACCTATGATCTAGCTACATCAATGAACATTTGAGTGATCCATAACTCACGCATCTAGCCAGAGAATTTCCAAGATTTTATATGATCCAATGAAGTTTAAAAAATGGGAACATTTTAACCCTATTCTCACCCTTCATGTGATTGATTGGCGTTGAAACAAAATTTAGAAGTGCCACCGCATGTTGAGAGCATAAAATAACATGGAGATCATTGAAACTATTTCAGTCTCTATTATAAGCTAATCTTTATTTTTGATTTTCATCCGGTGTTTTGTAGACTAATTTGAATTAAGACCACAAATTAATCTTTTGTTAAGAGGGTAAAAACACTCTCTAACAAATTAAAGGCGACTCCATACTCCTAGTAGGAGTCAAACTTGAAATTTCAGGTTAAGAATTAAAGGATACTATTTTCACACAATTGATCCTTGTTGGTCCGCCATTCTTTTTTTAAAAAAAAATTGGGGGTAGGGAATGGGAAAATAGGGAGGGGATTGCAATGAGGAAAATCGAACTGTCACTTACAAGATAAAAGTTGAGGTATCCAACCAACTAAACTACTAACCGTTCTTTAAACTAGCATACTATTCTTTTCCTCATTTAGATAGAGTTGAAAGTTTTGACCAAAGGTCTAATCAAGAAACTATATTAACTAACAACGTCCAATGTGTATAATTTATATATATGATTCGTCAAATCGTTTTACTAGTATGAACTTGACCCTTCCTTTTAGGGAGGAGATAAGATTAAGGGTAGATAATATATTCGATTTTTCGAACTTTACTTTGTCAGTTATCTTGTCTTTTGCTGTGGCAATGTTATCACATTATAATTAGATAAGAGATGAAAACTTTATCTTAAATTCTAACATAAAGTAACTTCCTTTCATACCATTTTTTTCTTTGCTCGTCTTATCAACAACACGATAGTGCAATATTTTTTTTAGGTATTTATATTTATAGTCAAAGACCACGAATTTTTGTAAACCCAATATTATTAGTTTCATGAATTAATTAAACATAATATGAGTTTACTTCTATGCATGGTTAGATATATTTAAGCCAAAAACAATGCACATGCTTAATTAATGGGACGGTTGTTTATAAATACGAATTTTGCTTTGCATTCTTGTTTGACTCAATCAAATCATAATTAATCTTCGGTCAACGCATTTATAAGATAACTACATGTAATCAATAATAAGAATTAAGATTTATAACCCAAAAAATAAAGCATGTTTCCCTATTACAAATGCAAATATAATAAAAATATCATATATTGTCAATATATATGAGTTAACTCTAAACTTAAACAAGAAAAAATTGGACATAACTACTATGAGATCGTAATTGAAATGCTAAAGAAAAGGCGTTAATTACTCTCTATTTATTTTTGAGTGGGAACTCATAATTAATCCATCATACAAGTAACTAATTAAAGTAATGGTAGTATGAACGGAGGTCAATATAAAGGTTTAGAGTGTTTTATAAATTATGGCACTTTGATTGTAAAGAACCAAAATTTCGACACGTTTTCGGTTTATTGTTCAGTTTGTGTCCCACTAATTTTTCTACACGTTTTTGCTGGTACGACCAAGGCACTGCCACTGTCCACATTTCCCATCAGACATCATTTACGTATAGTATTCGTTATATTCGTGACACACTTTTCGTTTAGTTCATCTAAAATATTTCATTTTTTTTATAAACGGAAATAACCTAACATTAAACATTCTTTTTTTTAAAATTTTAATAAAATAATTTATGATCAGACAAATAACTAAAGAATATTTTCGACGACACATATCAAGTCTTGTTTTGTTTTTCTTAAGTTTCGTGTCAAATGAAACGTGACACATAAAGGGAATGGAGGGAGTACTTGTGATCTGTGACTATGCTTCCCACTTAGAGTTTGGTTCTGTAGCAACATTGACTCAAATGAAGCAACAATAATGAGGAAGTAGGACTCTGGAAATACCTTTAATTAGATCAATTCCAAATGTGCGCTGACTTATTCAGTTTCCTTCTTATAATTAGATTTCCATATGTTTTGGTAAAATTCTACTAGAATATTTTCTTACTAATTTGATCATCCTCTGTTTTGTACGCACTTGGGGTGATACCATACCTATTTATTGCAATATAATGATACTAAAATAAAGATATTATTTCCTCTTTTTCGTTTTAGTATATTTTAAAAAGAATGGTATTTTTCTTTATTCATTAACTATTTAATGACATCATCCTCATTGTATCCTTGTTTTATCTCACTCAACACTTTTCGATAAGAAAGTCAACTAAAAGTAAGCATTAAAGTGACTTTGATAAAGATAACTTGATAAACACAACAAAATCTTTCCTTATTTCTTAAATTTTGTTTCTGGTCCAACGATATCACATGAAATAAGACGAAGGAAATATTATAAAATTTGTAAGGTTGTTAAAAGAGTGTGAACTACTCAATAGAATGCTATATTAAGAAATGTTGATTAGTAATTAGCAGACAAAAACAAAAAGGATCTAGAGAAGATTAAAAGGGGTGAAAAAGGGATAAATGTGGATCCCTTTGCTTTCTAAGTAAGTGAAGAAGAAATATCAGATGGGATTCTTAAAAGTGGTGGCTTTCGGTGAGACGTGCCGCAAAAAGAATTGGACAATCCTTACTAATTACTCCAAATTCCTCCACATTTTTCATTTCCTATGGGCAGAACTAAGACTATCGAAAAAGTTTCGAAATTTTTTTCCTTAAAAAATTACATTATATATACAAAATAAAAATAAAAATTAGTAGCTAAATTTTATGTATTTATCATAGGTGTTAGAATGTTATTGGCTTCTTCATGTATTAACTCTTTTATAATTTGAATTTAATTTCCTTAAAGTGAAAATTCATGTGTTTTTTACTATCATGAAAATGAAACTTTGGTTTGAGTCTTTTTTCTAAATTGTAACCGTCCAAAACTTGCTTTTGTCGCTGGCATTACGACTTGAGTGACATACAAAAGATCCTCCATCATCCCTTACATTAACGTCCTGCCAAATTCTCTAAACTCATGCAACTGTACACTAACTGTATTCCAAGTCATCCCACTGTTCATCAACAGTTCATCTATATGGATATTTTGGATTATGAATTTAATTTCCCATTTT
>NW_026020725.1:0-35517 GCF_900185275.1 Solanum verrucosum
TTGTCATCAATGAAGACAATGACAAATAAATCAAGGTATGGCCTGAACACACGTGTCATCAAGTCCATGAAGGCGGCAGGGGCATTAGTCAACCCAAACGACATCACCAAGAACTCATAATGGCCATAACGAGTCCTAAATGCGGTCTTAGGGACGTCCGCTGCCCTAATCCTCAACTGGTGGTAGCCGGATCTTAAATCAATCTTAGAAAATACCACGGCACCCTGAAGCTGATCAAACAAATCATCAATACGAGGCATGGGGTAACGGTTCCTCACCGTCACCTTGTTCAGCTGCCTGTAGTCAATACACAATCGCATAGTACCGTCCTTCTTCTTCACGAAGAGGACTGGGGCACCCCAAGGCGATACACTAGGCCGAATGAATCCCTTACCCAAGAGATCCTGAAGCTGAACACTGAGCTCCGTGAGCTCTGCAGGAGCCATCCGATATGGCGGAATAGAAATAGGCCGAGTACCTGGCTCAAGCTCAATCGGAAAATCAACATCACGCTCTGGGGGTAGGCCAGGTAGATCAGCAGGAAACACATCTATGAAGTCACGAACAACAGGAACTGACTCAACCGGAGAAACCTCCCTACTCACATCACGTACATAGGCCAAATATGATAAGCATCCGCCAGCCACTAGCCTCCTAGCACGAATAAAAGAGATAACCCCAACTGGTGTGCTACCACGAGATCCCTGCCACACCACCGAAGGAATACCGGGAGTGGCTAAGGTAACGGTCTTAGAAAAGCAATCTAAAACAGCGCGATAAGGGGATAACCAATCCATGCCCAGAATCACATCGAAATCAACCATGTCAAGCAATATAAGGTCAGCCCGGGTGTCACGCCCCTGGATAGTAACTAAGCAAGATCGAAATACCTGATCCACTACTAAAGACTCACCCACGGGGGTCGACACACGTAACGGCGCTACCAGAGGCTCAGACATCAAACTCAATCGAGAGGCATAGTAAACAGAAACATACGAAAAAGTAGAGCCTGAATCAAATAAAGCCAAGGCGGGCTGCTGGCATAATAACACTGTACCTGTGATCACATCGTCCGAGGTCTCAGCATCTGCTCTAGCTGGAGCTGCATAAAAGTGGGCCTGGACTCCCCTACCCTGTGCATCGGCTCTGCCCCTAATCTGCCTCCTCGGGGACCACCCCGTATACCCTGGTGACACCCTACGGTCCTGTCCCTGGCCTCTGCCTCTAGCTGGAGGTGCTGGCGTATGCCTAACTGCCTGTGGAGCGGGTAAGGCTAACTGCGATGGGGACACTCGCGGGCCCAATGATCTAACTCCCCACACTCATAACACCCCTGGGACTGTCGACTGAGAGCTGGAGGTCGGCTACCCCGGCCAGAAAAACCTATCTGTGAACTATCTCGGCCCCGACTAGGACCGGCACTAAAACCAATATGGCGGTGCTGATCACCCTCCGATGCCTGGAGAGAAGCCTGGAAGGGGCTACTAGACTGACCCGACTGAAACCTCTGCTGAGATCTATCATAAGACTCTCGGGGTTTGAAACGACGCCTATCATGGCTATCCTCCTGTCTAGCTCTCTTGCCGCTGCCCCTTGGGCCTCGCGACGGAGCTGCTCGATAGTGCGGGCATGGTCCACTACATCCAGAAATGAGCGGCCCGCTGAGACTAAAGACTGAGTCTCAATCCGCAACTGTAGTCTCAAACCCCGAACAAAACAACGAACCCTCTCCTCCTCAGTAGGTAATATCATGGCGGCATGCCTGGAGAGCTCGTGGAATCGGGCCTCATACTCTGATACTGTCATGGAGCCCTGCTCTAACCGAGCAAACTGATCTCTGAGCTGATCTCTGATGCTCCTGGGAATAAATCGGGCCAAGAAGGCCTCTGAAAACTCAATCCATGTGACCGGTGGAGACCCAGCTGGCCTGGTCTCTAAGTATGTACGCCACCACTGCCTGGCGGGACCGTCTAACTGGTAAGCGGTGAAGTCTGCTCCTCTCGACTCCACTAAACCCAAAGTCTGTAGCCGCTCGCGGCAAGTAACTAGAAACTCGTGGGCATCCTCCCCCACTGCCCTAGAAAACCTCGGCGGTGATAGTCGAAGAAACACCCCGAGCATCTTCTGCTCCCGTAGTGGCATGACGCCCTCCAAATCGTCAGGCTGAACAACGGTGCCGCTAGTTGCTGAACAATCGTGCCGCTAGCTGCTGAACAATCGTACGCTGGTGTAGGCTGACCTGTGGTACTGGAACGGCTGGAGATGGTGCCTGCTGCATACCCCCAATGGCAGCTAGTATCTGAACGAGCATCGCCTGTATATCTGGAGCTGCCACAGGCTCAGGCGGTGGCTGGGCTAGTCCCGGGCCCATCGATTGCTGCTGTGCTGGAACTGCTGGTGGCTCTATCACCGGCTCCGGAGTTTGCTCTCGGTCCTGGGCTGGTGCTGTAACTCTGGAACGACCTCGAGGTCGGCCTCTACCCCTAGCTGGGGCCCTACCACGCGTGCGAGCCATCCCTATAAAGAGTGGTACAAGTAAAATTTCAGAAACCGATAAGACATACAATGCACGACAGTGATACAAACGCAACACGTTCCTAAAGACATCCTGTAGCCTCCCGATGATAAGTAACGGACGTCTCCGTACCGATCTGCAGGACTCTACTAGACGTTAGCTCTGTACAAGTGAGACCGACGAACCTGGGCTCTGATACCAATTTGTCACGACCCGATTTACCAAGTCATGATGGAACCTACTATAACCCGCCAGCAGGTAAGCCAACCCGTAACCCGGAACAACAAGTAATGGGTCTGAGGGTAGAAATTAAACAAGAGTAGGCAAATAACAATATAAACAAGCGGACACAAACCAAAAACATATATATAAATAAAGATCCCTCCCAGAACCTGGAAGTCACTAGTACAGAGCTACTACAAAATGAGTACAAGTCCTAAAACCGGACAACAGAGCCTGGACTGTCTCGAAAGGAAAAAGACAAGTCTATATATACAGATGGAGACTGAAATAGTACAAAACGCCGTGTGCTCACCCCCGTCTCCGGATAAGTCTACTCCAAGCTAGATCAACGCTGGCTACTAGTGCTCGGACCTGCATCACAAAATAGATGCAGAGCGTAGCATGAGTACCAAAACAACAGGTACCCAGTAGACATCATCGGCCGACTGAGCAAGATAAGCAAAAGTAAACTGAAATGCGAATAAAAGGTCACATCAAGTGCAAAGAGTAGTAAATGGGGGGTATGTACACGAGCGTACAGGCAACAAAGACAAGCAATCTAACTAACTCCGCCGGGCTCCCATAAACCCGACGGGTACGCTCGTGCACAATAAAAGAAACCACCTGCACGGACCCCATAAGCCCGGCAGATGCACTGGCAGTTGAAGTAAAATAATGGAGCTAGAAGGTCTATCACAATATTACCAAATTCCGGACTTTTAACTGAACCATTCCCAATCATATTCCAAGATCTCATTATGTCCCGGACTTTAACCGGAATCTCTCCAACCTCCAAAACCTCAACCTACAGATGAGAGTAATCAAGACTAAACTGAAGCTTTAGTGAGGAATTGGGAATACACCACGTGCAAGCTGGACCACGGACTCGAACCGGGTACTATAGCTAATGAGTCAACCTATATGGGCTGGACCACGGACTCGAACCGGGTGTTGTAGCCAAAGGTCGGGCACGGGTGGGCTGGACCACGGACTCGAACCGGGTACTGTAGCCAAAACCAGGTCGCAGGTAAGCTGGACCACGGACTCTAACCGGGTACTGTAGCTAAGCCTGGACATAAGTAAGCTGGACCACGGACTCTAACCGGGTACTGTAGCTAAAACCAGATCACAGGTAAGCTGGACCACGGACTCTAACCGGGTACTGTAGCTAAGCCTGGACATAAGTAAGCTGGACCACGGACTTTAACCGGGTACTGTAGCTAATAGAAAGCAGGGCATTATGGATACAAGGTCATAAGCTGAGTTACCGACTATCAGACTCAAGTCTGCTATATCAGTCTACAAGGAGCTGACCGTCCGAAACGACGTCGGAAAAAGTTCTACTGCCCAACGACATCCGAAATCTCGCAAGTCTATGGCAACACTAGTCTAAGCCTAGACTAAGGCCAAACATACTTCAATTCAATATTATCATATACACCACCAGATATGGATATTCAATAATATCAAGAGACATGCTGTCATAATCCAACACTTTCCCGAAATAAGGTCTAAGGCAGGAATTATAGAAATTTAGCATGCTCGACACCCGAACCCCTCCATACTCAAGCAAATCAATAAACAATTGCCTAAACATGCTCAATCTCACGAGAGAAACCATAGCCTACCTGAAAGCCGATCACGCGGGCTCCAACTCACGGTACCGGATCTTTTCCTCTCCGAACGGTCTCCAAATGCTTCCCCACTAACAAAAGGTTAATCACCTCGTCATTACGAATAAATTGACACTAAAATTATATTTTTCGGAGACGGACCCAAAATCGGGTATAAAACGGGATTGTGGGGCCCACAATTAGAATCTCAAAATCGAATCCGTGGAAACGTCCCAACTACCTTACTAAACTAATACCCCAAAATTTTAGCACAAACAGATGCCTACAACACCGCAAATCAGCCACAATAATTAAAAAGGGCAGCCCCTTGATCACCAATTTTCGGAAAAACGAGACCCTTTCAACCCAAACAGATTATACCACGACGATCCTTGCGAAAAACTCTACAAGTTAGCCCCAAGAATGACTTAAAACGGACTTACGATGATCAAGATCTCACATTTCAAAATTCAATAACAAAACCATCCGGAAATCACACTGGCAGTGGCTAAAATTGATTTCTTACCTCAAACGAAACCTCCCCTCGCGTTTCCGAGATCACCGCTAGATTCCCTCGAAATTCTCTTGAAGTTTGCCTTTTGAATCACTTAATTTGGATTCAAAATGAAGGAGCAATCTTGAGTTGAAGTTGAACAAAAAAAATTGGACGAATTTCGTTTTTAAATTCTGGAAATTTCCAGATTTCACTCCTCTGCCACGTCACCGCCGCGTTAAATTCTACAACCCTTCAAACTTAAATTTCGATGTTTCGGACTCGTTCGAAGTCGGAAAAATACAAACCTTATATGGAATCTGATTGGAAACGACATTTCGGACTCAACGGTGAAGGCGGAATTTCCATTTGGAGCTCGCTTCGATGAAAAGTGGGTCCCACATCCAGTATCGTTTTGAACCAGATTCCACAACTGCTATCTAAAATCTCGGGAAGTGAACAAAGGGTCGTTCTAGACCAAAATTGATCTTCCGAAGCTAACCTAGCTGTCAGAATTTTCATCTGAGCACGTCTTCCAAGAAGGTTGACCAAAGTCAACTTTTCAAGTTATAAAAAAAACTCCAAAACAGGGAAACGGGCCTAAAACCCAAACGAACGACCAGGCGACCGAACAGTCAGTGCCAGCAAGTCATAAATGACTTGGGGTCGCTACAGGAACGCTCTAAACGATGAAATGAATTCTTTAATTTAAAAAAATGACCTGGAGGGTCATTACAATATCCACTACTAAAAGAACTTTCGTCCGCGAAAGTAAGAGTCAAGAAGTACCTGAATGCTCAAATAAGTCGGGGAACTGTGCCCGCATCTCATGCTCGATCTCCCAGGTAGCCTCCTCAACTGGACGATGTCTCCAACGGACCTTAACAACAGGAATGGCTCTCGAGCGCAATCTCCTCACATCTCTGGCTAGAATGGCAACTGGCTCCTCTACAAATGTCAAATGATCATCCAACTCGACTGCATCATACTGGAGCACATGGGACTCATCAGGAACATACCGCCGCAGCATCGAAACATGAAACACTGGGTGGATGGCTGAAAATACTGGAGGTAGGGCCAACTCATAAGCAACCTCTCCAACTGTCCGGAGTATCTCAAATGGCCCAATGTACCTGGGGCTAAGCTTGCCCCGCCTCCCAAACCTCATCACGCCCTTCATGGGCGACACACGGAGGAATACCCGATCACCAACAGAGAATCTCAAAGGCCGGCGCCTCCGATCCGCATAACTCTGGTGCCTACTCTGAGCCGTCCTGAGCCTATCCTGAATCACCCTCACCTGATCCAGGGCCTCCTGAAGCAAATCTGTACCACGCGGCCTAGGCTCTGTAGACTCAAACCAACCAACTGGAGAGCGACAACGCCTACCATATAATGCCTCGAATGGGGCCATCTGAATACTAGAGTGGTAGCTGTTGTTATACGCAAACTCTGCCAAAGGCAAGAACTGGTCCCACTGACCTCCAAAATCCATAACACAAGCCCGCAACATGTCCTCAAGAACCTGAATCGTGCGCTCCGACTGACCATCAGTCTGTGGGTGGAAAGCTGTGCTAAGGTCAACACGGGTACCCAACTCATCCTGGAAGGTCCTCCAGAAGCTAGATGTGAACTGTGGGCCCCGATCTGAGATGATGGAAACAGGCACACCATGAAGACGAACCACCTCTCGAATGTAGATACGTGCTAACCTCTCAGCACTGTAGGAAGTATGGACAGGAATGAAGTGTGCTGACTTAGTCAACCGATCCACGATGACCCAAATGCTGTCAACACCTCTAGAAGTCCGAGGTAACCCACAACGAAGTCCATAGTGATACGCTCCCACTTCCACTCCGGAATGGGTAATCTCTGGAACTCGCCACCAGGCCTCAAATGCTCGGCCTTTACCTGCTGGCAGCACAAGCAACGGGAAACAAAGTCAGCAATATCTCTCCTCATGCCACTCCACCAATAATGTTGCCTCAGATCACGATACATCTTCGCTGTGCCCGGATGGATAGAGTATCTAGACTCATGGCCCTCAGAAAGTATCAACTGTATCAAATCCCCAACTCTCGGAACACAGATGCGGCCGGCGAATCTCAACACTCCATCAGGATCTAAGGTAGCCTGACCACCATCACCCGCTAACACTCGATCTCTAAGGGCCACCAAGGCCTCATCCTCAAACTGACAACCACGGATCCTGTCAAGCAAGGAAGACTGAACTCCCATATGGGCCAAGACACGTCTAGAATCTGAGATATCCAACCGAATCATGCTATTGGCTAAGAACTGAATGTTCATAGCCAAGGGTCGCTCCTCAACAGATAAGAAGGATAGACTACCCATACTCACTGCCTTTCGGCTCAAGGCGTCCGCTACCACATTTGCCTTGCCCGGATGATAGAGAATAGATAGGTCATAGTCCTTCAGGAGCTCAATCCAACGACGCTGCCTCGAATTAAGGTCCCTCTGGCTCATGATGTACTGAAGACTCCTGTGATCGGTATAGATCTCACATCGAACTCCATACAAGTAGTGCCTCCAAATCTTAAGTGCAAAAACTACCGCCGCCAACTCTAAGTCATGGGTGGGGTAGTTGCGCTCATGAATCTTAAGCTGCCTCGACGCATAAGCAATAACCCGGCCCTGCTGCATCAATACACAACCCAAACCAACGCCAGATGCGTCATAATATACCGTGAAGCCCTCGCCCTCAACTGGAAGAGTCAATATAGGAGCGGTGGTCAATAACTCCTTGAGCCTCAAAAAGCTCGCCTCACACTCCTCTGACCAAACAAAGGGAACATCCTGGCGAGTCAACCGAGTCAAAGGCGCTGCTATAGTAGAAAATCCCTCAACAAAATGCCTATAGTAGCCTGCCAATCCGACGAAGCTACGAATCTCAGTCACAGAGGTGGGCCTGTCCAATCACGAATAGCCTCAATCTTCGCCGGATCAACCCTAATACCCTCCTTGGACACCACGTGCCCCAAGAAGGCTACAGACTCAAGCCAAAACTCGCACTTTGAGAACTTGGCATAAAGCCGCTGATCTCTCAAAGTCTGGAGCACTATCCTCAAATGTTGCTCATGCTCACTCCGGCTCCGCGAGTATACCAGTATGTCATCAATGAAGACAATGACAAATAAATCAAGGTATGGCCTGAACACACGTGTCATCAAGTCCATGAAGGCGGCAGGGGCATTAGTCAACCCAAACGACATCACCAAGAACTCATAATGGCCATAACGAGTCCTAAATGCGGTCTTAGGGACGTCCGCTGCCCTAATCCTCAACTGGTGGTAGCCGGATCTTAAATCAATCTTAGAAAATACCACGGCACCCTGAAGCTGATCAAACAAATCATCAATACGAGGCATGGGGTAACGGTTCTCACCGTCACCTTGTTCAGCTGCCTGTAGTCAATACACAATCGCATAGTACCGTCCTTCTTCTTCACGAAGAGGACTGGGGCACCCCAAGGCGATACACTAGGCCGAATGAATCCCTTACCCAAGAGATCCTGAAGCTGAACACTGAGCTCCGTGAGCTCTGCAGGAGCCATCCGATATGGCGGAATAGAAATAGGCCGAGTACCTGGCTCAAGCTCAATCGGAAAATCAACATCACGCTCTGGGGGTAGGCCAGGTAGATCAGCAGGAAACACATCTATGAAGTCACGAACAACAGGAACTGACTCAACCGGAGAAACCTCCCTACTCACATCACGTACATAGGCCAAATATGATAAGCATCCGCTAGCCACTAGCCTCCTAGCACGAATAAAAGAGATAACCCCAACTGGTGTGCTACCACGAGATCCCTGCCACACCACCGGAGGAATACCGGGAATGGCTAAGGTAACGGTCTTAGAAAAGCAATCTAAAACAGCGCGATAAGGGGATAACCAATCCATGCCCAGAATCACATCGAAATCAACCATGTCAAGCAATATAAGGTCAGCCCGGGTGTCACGCCCCTGGATAGTAACTAAGCAAGATCGAAATACCTGATCCACTACTAAAGACTCACCCACGGGGGTCGACACACGTAACGGCGCTACCAGAGGCTCAGACATCAAACTCAATCGAGAGGCATAGTAAACAGAAACATACGAAAAAGTAGAGCCTGAATCAAATAAAGCCAAGGCGGGCTGCTGGCATAATAACACTGTACCTGTGATCACATCGTCCGAGGTCTCAGCATCTGCTCTAGCTGGAGCTGCATAAAAGTGGGCCTGGACTCCCCTACCCTGTGCATCGGCTCTGCCCCCTAATCTGCCTCCTCGGGGACCACCCCGTATACCCTGGTGACCACCCCTACGGTCCTGTCCCTGGCCTCTGCCTCTAGCTGGAGGTGCTGGCGTATGCCTAACTGCCTGTGGAGCGGGTAAGGCTAACCTGCGATGGGGACACTCGCGGGCCCAATGATCTAACTCCCCACACTCATAACACCCCTGGGACTGTCGACTGAGAGCTGGAGGTCGGCTACCCCGGCCAGAAAAACCTATCTGTGAACTATCTCGGCCCCGACTAGGACCGGCACTAAAACCAATATGGCGGTGCTGATCACCCTCCGATGCCTGGAGAGAAGCCTGGAAGGGGCTACTAGACTGACCCGACTGAAACCTCTGCTGAGATCTATCATAAGACTCTCGGGGTTTGAAACGACGCCTATCATGGCTATCCTCCTGTCTAGCTCTCTTGCCGCTGCCCCTTGGGCCTCGCGACGGAGCTGCTCGATAGTGCGGGCATGGTCCACTACATCCAGAAATGAGCGGCCCGCTGAGACTAAAGACTGAGTCTCAATCCGCAACTGTAGTCTCAAACCCCGAACAAAACAACGAACCCTCTCCTCCTCAGTAGGTAATATCATGGCGGCATGCCTGGAGAGCTCGTGGAATCGGGCCTCATACTCTGATACTGTCATGGAGCCCTGCTCTAACCGAGCAAACTGATCTCTGAGCTGATCTCTGATGCTCCTGGGAATAAATCGGGCCAAGAAGGCCTCTGAAAACTCAATCCATGTGACCGGTGGAGACCCAGCTGGCCTGGTCTCTAAGTATGTACGCCACCACTGCCTGGCGGGACCGTCTAACTGGTAAGCGGTGAAGTCTGCTCCTCTCGACTCCACTAAACCCAAAGTCTGTAGCCGCTCGCGGCAAGTAACTAGAAACTCGTGGGCATCCTCCCCCACTGCCCTAGAAAACCTCGGCGGTGATAGTCAAGAACACCCCGAGCATCTTCTGCTCCCGTAGTGGCATGACGCCCTCCAAATCGTCAGGCTGAACAACCGGTGCGCTAGCTGCTGAACAACGGTACCGCTGGTGTAGGCTGACCCTGGGTACTGGAACGGCTGGAGTGGGCCTGCTGCATACCCCCAATGGCAGCTAGTATCTGAACGAGCATCGCCTGTATATCTGGAGCTGCCACAGGCTCAGGCGGTGGCTGGGCTAGTCCCGGGCCCATCGATTGCTGCTGTGCTGGAACTGCTGGTGGCTCTATCACCGGCTCCGGAGTTTGCTCTCGGTCCTGGGCTGGTGCTGTAACTCTGGAACGACCTCGAGGTCGGCCTCTACCCCTAGCTGGGGCCCTACCACGCGTGCGAGCCATCCCTATAAAAGAGTGGTACAAGTAAAATTTCAGAAACCGATAAGACATACAATGCACGACAGTGATACAAACGCAACACGTTCCTAAAGACATCCTGTAGCCTCCCGATGATAAGTAACGGACGTCTCCGTACCGATCTGCAGGACTCTACTAGACGTTAGCTCTGTACAAGTGAGACCGACGAACCTGGGGCTCTGATACCAATTTGTCACGACCCGATTTACCAAGTCATGATGGCACCTACTATAACCCGCCAGCAGGTAAGCCAACCCGTAACCCGGAACAACAAGTAATGGGTCTGAGGGTAGAAATTAAACAAGAGTAGGCAAATAACAATATAAACAAGCGGACACAAACCAAAAACATATATACAAATAAAGATCCCTCCCAGAACCTGGAAGTCACTAGTACAGAGCTACTACAAAATGAGTACAAGTCCTAAAACCGGACAACAGAGCCTGGACTGTCTCGAAAGGAAAAAGACAAGTCTATATATACAGATGGAGACTGAAATAGTACAAAACGCCGTGTGCTCACCCCCGTCTCCGGATAAGTCTACTCCAAGCTGATCAACGCTGGCTACTAGTGCTCGGACCTGCATCACAAAATAGATGCAGAGCGTAGCATGAGTACCAAAACAACAGGTACCCAGTAGACATCATCGGCCGACTGAGCAAGATAAGCAAAAGTAAACTGAAATGCGAATAAAGGTCACATCAAGTGCAAAGAGTAGTAAATGGGGGTATGTACACGAGCGTACAGGCAACAAAGACAAGCAATCTAACTAACTCCGCCGGGCTCCCATAAACCCGACGGGTACGCTCGTGCACAATAAAAGAAACCACCTGCACGGACCCCCATAAGCCCGGCAGATGCACTGGCAGTTGAAGTAAAATAATGGAGCTAGAAGGTCTATCACAATATTACCAAATTCCGGACTTTTAACTGAACCATTCCCAATCATATTCCAAGATCTCATTAGTCCCGGACTTTAACCGGAATCTCTCCAACCTCCAAAACCTCAACCTACAGATGAGAGTAATCAAGACTAAACTGAAGCTTTAGTGAGGAATTGGGAATACACCACGTGCAAGCTGGACCACGGACTCGAACCGGGTACTATAGCTAATGAGTCAACCTATATGGGCTGGACCACGGACTCGAACCGGGTGCTGTAGCCAAAGGTCGGGCACGGGTGGGCTGGACCACGGACTCGAACCGGGTACTGTAGCCAAAACCAGGTCGCAGGTAAGCTGGACCACGGACTCTAACCGGGTACTGTAGCTAAGCCTGGACATAAGTAAGCTGGACCACGGACTCTAACCGGGTACTGTAGCTAAACCAGATACAGGTAAGCTGGACACGGACTCTAACGGGATGTAGCTAAGCTGACATAAGTAAGCTGGACCAGGACTTAACGGTACTGTAGCTAATAGAAAAGCAGGGCATTATGGATACAAGGTCATAAGCTGAGTTACCGACTATCAGACTCAAGTCTGCTATATCAGTCTACAAGGAGCTGACCGTCCGAAACGACGTCGGAAAAAGTTCTACTGCCCAACGACATCCGAAATCTCGCAAGTCTATGGCAACACTAGTCTAAGCCTAGACTAAGGCCAAACATACTTCAATTCAATATTATCATATACACCACAGATATGGATATTCAATAATATCAAGAGACATGCTGTCATAATCCAACACTTTCCCGAAATAAGGTCTAAGGCAGGAATTATAGAAATTTAGCATGCTCGACACCCGAACCCCTCCATACTCAAGCAAATCAATAAACAATTGCCTAAACATGCTCAATCTCACGAGAGAAAACCATAGCCTACCTGAAAGCCGATCACGCGTGCTCCAACTCACGGTACCGGATCTTTTCCTCTCCGAACGGTCTCCAAATGCTTCCCCACTAACAAAAGGTTAATCACCTCGTCATTACGAATATATTGACACTAAAATTATATTTTTCGGAGACGGACCCAAAATCGGGTCTAAAACGGGATTGTGGGGCCCACAATTAGAATCTCAAAATCGAATCCGTGGAAACGTCCCAAATACCTTACTAAACTAATACCCCAAAATTTTAGCACAAACAGATGCCTACAACACCGCAAATCAGCCACAATAATTAAAAAGGCAGCCCCTTGATCACCAATTTTCGGAAAAACGAGACCCTTTCAACCCAAACAGATTATACCACGACGATCCTTGCGAAAAACTCTACAAGTTAGCCCAAGAATGACTTAAAACGGACTTACGATGATCAAGATCTCACATTTCAAAATTCAATAACAAAACCATCCGGAAATCACACTGGCAGTGGCTAAAATTGATTTCTTACCTCAAACGAAGCCTCCCCTCGCGTTTCCGAGATCACCGCTAGATTCCCCTCGAAATTCTCTTGAAGTTTGCCTTTTGAATCACTTAATTTGGATCAAAATGAAGGAGCAATCTTGAGTTGAAGTTGAAAAAAAAAATGGACGAATTTCGTTTTAAATTCTGGAAATTTCCAGATTTCACTCCTCTGCCACGTGTCGTCACGTGGCTCTGCCACGTCACCGCCGCGTAAATTCTACAACCCTTCAAACTTAAATTTCGATGTTTCGGACTCGTTCGGAGTCGGAAAAATACAAACCTTATATGGAATCTGATTGGAAATGAATTTCGGACTCAACGGTGAAGGCGGAATTTCCATTTGGAGCTCGCTTCGATGAAAAGTGGGTCCCACACCAGTATCATTTTGAACCAGATTCCACAATGCATCTAAAACTCGGGAAGTGAACAAAGGGTCGTTCTAGACCAAAATGATCTTCCGAAGCTAACCTAGCTGTCAGAATTTTCATCTGAGCACGTCTTCCAAAAGGTTGACCAAAGTCAACTTTTCAAGTTATAAAAAACTCCAAAACAGGGAAACGGGCCTAAAACCCAAACGAACGACCAGGCGACCGAACAGTCAGTGCCAGCAAGTCATAAATGACTTGGGGTCGCTACAGGAAGCTCTATACGAGGAAAGAATTCTTTAATTTAAAAATGACCTGGAGGGTCATTACAATATCCACTACTAAAAGAACTTTCGTCCGCGAAAGTAAGAGTCAAGAAGTACCTGAATGCTCAAATAAGTCGGGGAACTGTGCCCGCATCTCATGCTCGATCTCCCAGGTAGCCTCCTCAACTGGACGATGTCTCCAACGGACCTTAACAACAGGAATGGCTCTCGAGCGCAATCTCCTCACATCTCTGGCTAGAATGGCAACTGGCTCCTCTACAAATGTCAAAGATCATCCAACTCGACTGCATCATACTGGAGCACATGGACTCATCAGGAACATACCGCCGCAACATCGAGACATGAAAACGGGTGGATGGCTGAAAATCTGGAGGTAGGGCCAACTCATAAGCAACCTCCCAACTGTCCGGAGTATCTCAAATGGCCCAATGTACCTGGGGCTAAGCTTGCCCCGCCTCCCAAACCTCATCACGCCCTTCATGGGCGACACACGGAGGAATACCCGATCACCAACAGAGAATCTCAAAGGCCGGCGCCTCCGATCCGCATAACTCTGGTGCCTACTCTGAGCCGTCCTGAGCCTATCCTGAATCACCCTCACCTGATCCAGGGCCTCCTGAAGCAAATCTGTACCACGCGGCCTAGGCTCTGTAGACTCAAACCAACCAACTGGAGAGCGACAACGCCTACCATATAATGCCTCGAATGGGGCCATCTGAATACTAGAGTGGTAGCTGTTGTTATACGCAAACTCTGCCAAAGGCAAGAACTGGTCCCACTGACCTCCAAAATCCATAACACAAGCCCGCAACATGTCCTCAAGAACCTGAATCGTGCGCTCCGACTGACCATCAGTCTGCGGGTGGAAAGCTGTGCTAAGGTCAACACGGGTACCCAACTCATCCTGGAAGGTCCTCCAGAAGCTAGATGTGAACTGTGGGCCCCGATCTGAGATGATGGAAACAGGCACACCATGAAGACGAACCACCTCTCGAATGTAGATACGGGCTAACCTCTCAGCACTGTAGGAAGTATGGACAGGAATGAAGTGTGCTGACTTAGTCAACCGATCCACGATGACCCAAATGCTGTCAACACCTCTAGAAGTCCGAGGTAACCCACAACGAAGTCCATAGTGATACGCTCCCACTTCCACTCCGGAATGGGTAATCTCTGGAACTCGCCACCAGGCCTCAAATGCTCGGCCTTTACCTGCTGGCAGCACAAGCAACGGGAAACAAAGTCAGCAATATCTCTCCTCATGCCACTCCACCATAATGTTGCCTCAGATCACGATACATCTTCGCTGTGCCCGGATGGATAGAGTATCTAGACTCATGGCCCTCAGAAAGTATCAACTGTATCAAATCCCCAACTCTCGGAACACAGATGCGGCCGGCGAATCTCAACACTCCATCAGGATCTAAGGTAGCCTGACCACCATCACCCGCTAACACTCGATCTCTAAGGGCCACCAAGGCCTCATCCTCAAACTGACAACCACGGATCCTGTCAAGCAAGGAAGACTGAACTCCCATATGGGCCAAGACACGTCTAGAATCTGAGATATCCAACCGAATCATGCTATTGGCTAAGAACTGAATGTCCATAGCCAAGGGTCGCTCCTCAACAGATAAGAAGGATAGACTACCCATACTCACTGCCTTTCGGCTCAAGGCGTCCGCTACCACATTCGCCTTGCCCGGATGATAGAGAATAGATAGGTCATAGTCCTTCAGGAGCTCAATCCAACGACGCTGCCTCGAATTAAGGTCCCTCTGGCTCATGATGTACTGAAGACTCCTGTGATCGGTATAGATCTCACATCGAACTCCATACAAGTAGTGCCTCCAAATCTTAAGTGCAAAAACTACCGCCGCCAACTCTAAGTCATGGGTGGGGTAGTTGCGCTCATGAATCTTAAGCTGCCTCGACGCATAAGCAATAACCCGGCCCTGCTGCATCAATACACAACCCAAACCAACGCCGGATGCGTCACAATATACCGTGAAGCCCTCGCCCTCAACTGGAAGAGTCAATATAGGAGCGGTGGTCAATAACTCCTTGAGCCTCAAAAAGCTCGCCTCACACTCCTCTGACCAAACAAAGGGAACATCCTGGCGAGTCAACCGAGTCAAAGGCGCTGCTATAGTAGAAAATCCCTCAACAAAACGCCTATAGTAGCCTGCCAATCCGACGAAGCTACGAATCTCAGTCACAGAGGTGGGCCTGTGCCAATCACGAATAGCCTCAATCTTCGCCGGATCAACCCTAATACCCTCCTTGGACACCACGTGCCCCAAGAAGGCTACAGACTCAAGCCAAAACTCGCACTTTGAGAACTTGGCATAAAGCCGCTGATCTCTCAAAGTCTGGAGCACTATCCTCAAATGTTGCTCATGCTCACTCCGGCTCCGCGAGTATACCAGTATGTCATCAATGAAGACAATGACAAATAAATCAAGGTATGGCCTGAACACACGTGTCATCAAGTCCATGAAGGCGGCAGGGGCATTAGTCAACCCAAACGACATCACCAAGAACTCATAATGGCCATAACGAGTCCTAAATGCGGTCTTAGGGACGTCCGCTGCCCTAATCCTCAACTGGTGGTAGCCGGATCTTAAATCAATCTTAGAAAATACCACGGCACCCTGAAGCTGATCAAACAAATCATCAATACGAGGCATGGGGTAACGGTTCTTCACCGTCACCTTGTTCAGCTGCCTGTAGTCAATACACAATCGCATAGTACCGTCCTTCTTCTTCACGAAGAGGACTGGGGCACCCCAAGGCGATACACTAGGCCGAATGAATCCCTTACCCAAGAGATCCTGAAGCTGAACACTGAGCTCCTTGAGCTCTGCAGGAGCCATCCGATATGGCGGAATAGAAATAGGCGAGTACCTGGCTCAAGCTCAATCGGAAAATCAACATCACGCTCTGGGGGTAGGCCAGGTAGATCAGTAGGAAACACATCTATGAAGTCACGAACAACAGGAACTGACTCAACCGGAGAACCTCCCTACTCACATCACGTACATAGGCCAAATATGATAAGCATCCGCTAGCCACTAGCCTCCTAGCACGAATAAAAGAGATAACCCCAACTGGTGTGCTACCACGAGATCCCTGCCACACCACCGGAGGAATACCGGGAATGGCTAAGGTAACGTCTTAGAAAAGCAATCTAAAACAGCGCGATAAGGGGATAACCAATCCATGCCCAGAATCACATCAAAATCAACCATGTCAAGCAATATAAGGTCAGCCCGGGTGTCACGCCCCTGGATAGTAACTAAGCAAGATCGAAATACCTGATCCACTACTAAAGACTCACCCACGGGGGTCGACACACGAACGGCGCTACCAGAGGCTCAGACATCAAACTCAATCGAGAGGCATAGTAAACAGAAACATACGAAAAAGTAGAGCCTGGATCAAATAAAGCCAAGGCGGGCTGCTGGCATAATAACACTGTACCTGTGATCACATCGTCCGAGGTCTCAGCATCTGCTCTAGCTGGAGCTGCATAAAAGTGGGCCTGGACTCCCCTACCCTGTGCATCGGCTCTGCCCCCTAATCTGCCTCCTCGGGGACCACCCCGTATACCCTGGTGACCACCCCTACGGTCCTGTCCCTGGCCTCTGCCTCTAGCTGGAGGTGCTGGCGTATGCCTAACTGCCTGTGGAGCGGGTAAGGCTAACCTGCGATGGGGACACTCGCGGGCCCAATGATCTAACTCCCCACACTCATAACACCCCTGGGACTGTCGACTGAGAGCTGGAGGTCGGCTACCCCGGCCAGAAAACCATCTGTGAACTATCTCGGCCCCGACTAGGACCGGCACTAAAACCAATATGGCGGTGCTGATCACCCTCCGATGCCTGGAGAGAAGCCTGGAAGGGGCTACTAGACTGACCCGACTGAAACCTCTGCTGAGATCTATCATAAGACTCTCGGGGTCTGAAACGCGCCTATCATGGCTATCCTCCTGTCTAGCTCTCTTGCCGCTGCCCCTTGGGCCTCGCGACGGAGCTGCTCGATAGTGCGGGCATGGTCCACTACATCCAGAAATGAGCGGCCCGCTGAGACTAAAGACTGAGTCTCAATCCGCAACTGTAGTCTCAAACCCCGAACAAAACAACGAACCCTCTCCTCCTCAGTAGGTAATATCATGGCGGCATGCCTGGAGAGCTCGTGGAATCGGGCCTCATACTCTGATACTGTCATGGAGCCCTGCTCTAACCGAGCAAACTGATCTCTGAGCTGATCTCTGATGCTCCTGGGAATAAATCGGGCCAAGAAGGCCTCTGAAAACTCATCCATGTGACCGGTGGAGACCCAGCTGGCCTGGTCTCTAAGTATGTACGCCACCACTGCCTGGCGGGACCGTCTAACTGGTAAGCGGTGAAGTCTGCTCCTCTCGACTCCACTAAACCCAAAGTCTGTAGCCGCTCGCGGCAAGTAACTAGAAACTCGTGGGCATCCTCCCCCACTGCCCCAGAAAACCTCGGCGGTGATAGTCTAAGGAACACCCCGAGCATCTTCTGCTCCCGTAGTGGCATGACGCCCTCCAAATCGTCAGGCTGAACAACCGGTGCCGCTAGCTGCTGAACAACCGGTACCGCTGGTGTAGGCTGCCCTGCGGTACTGGAACGGCTGGAGCTGGGGCCTGCTGCATACCCCCAATGGCAGCTAGTATCTGTACGAGCATCGCCTGTATATCTGGAGCTGCCACAGGCTCAGGCGGTGGCTGGGCTGTCCCGGGCCCATCGGTGCTGCTGTGCTGGAACTGCTGGTGGCTCTATCACCGGCTCCGGAGTTTGCTCTCGGTCCTGGGCTGGTGCTGTAGCTCTGGCACGACCTCGAGGTCGGCCTCTACCCCTAGCTGGGGCCCTACCACGCGTGCGAGCCATCCCTATAAAAGAGTGGTACAAGTAAATTTCAGAAACCGATAAGACATACAATGCACGACAGTGATACAAAAGCGACACGTTCCTAAAGACATCCTGTAGCCTCCCGAAGATAAGTAACGGACGTCTCCGTACCGATCTGCAGGACTCTACTAGACGTTAGCTCTGTACAAGTGAGACCGACGAACCTGGGCTCTGATACCAATTTGTCACGACCCGATTTACCAAGTCATGATGGCACCTACTATAACCCGCCAGCAGGTAAGCCAACCCGTAACCCGGAACAACAAGTAATGGGTCTGAGGGTAGAAATTAAACAAGAGTAGGCAAATAACAATATAAACAGGCGGACACAAACCAAAAACATATATACAAATAAAGATCCCTCCCAGAACCTGGAAGTCACTAGTACAGAGCTACTACAAAATGAGTACAAGTCCTAAAACGGACAACAGAGACTGGACTGTCTCGAAAGGAAAAGACAAGTCTATATATACAGATGGAGACTGAAATAGTACAAAACGCCGTGTGCTCACCCCCGTCTCCGGATAAGTCTACTCCAAGCTCGATCAACGCTGGCTACTAGTGCTCGGACCTGCATCACAAAATAGATGCAGAGCGTAGCATGAGTACCAAAACAACAGGTACCCAGTAGCATCATCGGCCGACTGAGCAAGATAAGCAAAAGTAAACTGAAATGCAAATAAAGGTCACATCAAGTGCAAAGAGTAGTAAATGGGGGTATGTACACGAGCGTACAGGCAACAAAGACAAGCAATCTAACTAACTCCGCCGGGCTCCCATAAACCCGACGGGTACGCTCGTGCACAATAAAAGAAACCACCTGCACGGACCCCCATAAGCCCGGCAGATGCACTGGCAGTTGAAGTAAAATAATGGAGCTAGAAGGTCTATCACAATATTACCAATTTCCGGACTTTTAACTGAACCATTCCCAATTATATTCCAAGATCTCATTACGTCCCGGACTTTAACGGAATCTCTCCAACCTCCAAACCTCAACCTACAGATGAGAGTAATCAAGACTAAACTGAAGCTTTAGTGAGGAATTGGGAATACACCACGTGCAAGCTGGACCACGGACTCGAACCGGGTACTATAGCTAATGAGTCAACCTATATGGGCTGGACCACGGACTCGAACCGGGTGTGTAGCCAAAGGTCGGGCACGGGTGGGCTGGACAGACTCAACGGGTACTGTAGCACCAGGTCAGGTAAGCTGGACCACGGACTCTAACCGGGTACTGTAGTAGCGGACAAAAACTGGACACGGACTCTAACGGTACTGTAGCAAAACCAGATCACAGGTAAGCTGGACCACGGACTCTAACCGGGTACTGTAGCTAAGCCTGGACATAAGTAAGCTGGACCACGGACTTTAACCGGGTACTGTAGCTAATAGAAAAGCAGGGCATTATGGATACAAGGTCATAAGCTGAGTTACCGACTATCAGACTCAAGTCTGCTATATCAGTCTACAAGGAGCTGACCGTCCGAAACGACGTCGGAAAAAGTTCTACTGCCCAACGACATCCGAAATCTCGCAAGTCTATGGCAACACTAGTCTAAGCCTAGACTAAGGCCAAACATACTTCAATTCAATATTATCATATACACCACAAGATATGGATATTCAATAATATCAAGAGACATGCTGTCATAATCCAACACTTTCCCGAAATAAGGTCTAAGGCAGGAATTATAGAAATTTAGCATGCTCGACACCCGAACCCCTCCATACTCAAGCAAATCAATAAACAATTGCCTAAACATGCTCAATCTCACGAGAGAAAACCATAGCCTACCTGAAAGCCGATCACGCGTGCTCCAACTCACGGTACCGGATCTTTTCCTCTCCGACGGTCTCCAAATGCTTCCCCACTAACAAAAGGTTAATCACCTCGTCATTACGAATATATTGACACTAAATTATATTTTTCGGAGACGGACCCAAAATCGGGTCTAAAACGGGATTGTGGGGCCCACAATTAGAATCTCAAAATCGAATCCGTGGAAACGTCCCAATACCTTACTAAACTAATACCCCAAAATTTTAGCACAAAAGATGCCTAAAACACCGCAAATCAGCCACAACAATTAAAAGGCAGCCCCTTGATCACCAATTTCGGAAAAACGAGACCCTTTCAACCCAAACAGATTATACCACGACGATCCTTGCGAAAAACTCTACAAGTTAGCCCAAGAATGACTTAAAACGGACTTACGATGATCAAGATCTCACATTTCAAAATTCAATAACAAACCATCCGGAAATCACACTGGCAGTGGCTAAAATTGATTTCTTACCTCAAACGAAGCCTCCCCTCGCGTTTCGAGATCACCGCTAGATTCCCCTCGAAATTCTCTTGAAGTTTGCCTTTTGAATCACTTAATTTGGATTCAAAATGAAGGAGCAATCTTGAGTTGAAGTTGAACAAAAAAAATTGGACGAATTTCGTTTTTAAATTCTGGAAATTTCCAGATTTCACTCCTCTGCCACGTGCTCCTGCTGCACGTCACCGCCGCGTAAAATTCTACAACCCTTCAAACTTAAATTTCGATGTTTCGGACTCGTTCGAGTCGGAAAAATACAAACCTTATATGGAATCTGATTGAAACGACATTTCGGACTCAACGGTGAAGGCGGAATTTCCATTTGGAGCTCGCTTCGATGAAAAGTGGGTCCCACATCCAGTATCGTTTTGAACCAGATTCCACAACTGCTATCTAAAATCTCGGGAAGTGAACAAAGGGTCGTTCTAGACCAAAATGATCTTCCGAAGCTAACCTAGCTGTCAGAATTTTCATCTGAGCACGTCTTCCAAAAGGTTGACCAAAGTCAACTTTTCAAGTTATAAAAAACTCCAAAACAGGGAAACGGGCCTAAAACCCAAACGAACGACCAGGCGACCGAACAGTCAGTGCCAGCAAGTCATAAATGACTTGGGGTCGCTACAGGAACGCTCTAACGATGAAATGAATTCTTTAATTTAAAAATGACCTGGAGGGTCATTACAATATCCACTACTAAAAGAACTTTCGTCCGCGAAAGTAAGAGTCAAGAAGTACCTGAATGCTCAAATAAGTCGGGGAACTGTGCCCGCATCTCATGCTCGATCTCCCAGGTAGCCTCCTCAACTGGACGATGTCTCCAACGGACCTTAACAACAGGAATGGCTCTCGAGCGCAATCTCCTCACATCTCTGGCTAGAATGGCAACTGGCTCCTCTACAAATGTCAAATGATCATCAACTCGACTGCATCATACTGGAGCACATGGGACTCATCAGGAACATACCGCGCAGCATCGAAACATGAAACACTGGGTGGATGGCTGAAAATACTGGAGGTAGGGCCAACTCATAAGCAACCTCTCCAACTGTCCGGAGTATCTCAAATGGCCCAATGTACTGGGGCTAAGCTTGCCCGCCTCCCAAACCTCATCACGCCCTTCATGGGCGACACACGGAGGAATACCCGATCACCAACAGAGAATCTCAAAGGCCGGCGCCTCCGATCCGCATAACTCTGGTGCCTACTCTGAGCCGTCCTGAGCCTATCCTGAATCACCCTCACCTGATCCAGGGCCTCCTGAAGCAAATCTGTACCACGCGGCCTAGGCTCTGTAGACTCAAACCAACCACTGGAGAGCGACAACGCCTACCATATAATGCCTCGAATGGGGCCATCTGAATACTAGAGTGGTAGCTGTTTTAACGCAAACTCTGCCAAAGGCAAGAACTGGTCCCACTGACCTCCAAAATCCATAACACAAGCCCGCAACATGTCCTCAAGAACCTGAATCGTGCGCTCCGACTGACCATCAGTCTGGGTGGAAAGCTGTGCTAAGGTCAACACGGGTACCCAACTCATCCTGGAAGGTCCTCCAGAAGCTAGATGTGAACTGTGGGCCCCGATCTGAGATGATGGAAACAGGCACACCATGAAGACGAACCACCTCTCGAATGTAGATACGTGCTAACTCTCAGCACTGTAGGAAGTATGGACAGGAATGAAGTGTGCTGACTTAGTCAACCGATCCACGATGACCCAAATGCTGTCAACACCTCTAGAGTCCGAGGTAACCCCACAACGAAGTCCATAGTGATACGCTCCACTTCCACTCCGGAATGGGTAATCTCTGGAACTCGCCACCAGGCCTCAAATGCTCGGCCTTTACCTGCTGGCAGCACAAGCAACGGGAAACAAAGTCAGCAATATCTCTCCTCATGCCACTCCACCAATAATGTGCCTCAGATCACGATACATCTTCGCTGTGCCCGGATGGATAGAGTATCTAGACTCATGGCCCTCAGAAAGTATCAACTGTATCAATCCCCAACCTCGGAACACAGATGCGGCGGCGAATCTCAACACTCCATCAGGATCTAAGTAGCCTGACCACCATCACCGCTAACACTCGATCTCTAAGGGCCACCAAGGCCTCATCCTCAAACTGACAACCACGGATCCTGTCAAGCAAGGAAGACTGAACTCCCATATGGGCCAAGACACGTCTAGAATCTGAGATATCCAACCGAATCATGCTATTGGCTAAGAACTGAATGTTCATAGCCAAGGGTCGCTCCTCAACAGATAAGAGGATAGACTACCCATACTCACTGCCTTTCGGCTCAAGGCGTCCGCTACCACATTGCCTTGCCCGGATGATAGAGAATAGATAGGTCATAGTCCTTCAGGAGCTCATCCAACGACGCTGCCTCGAATTAAGGTCCCTCTGGCTCATGATGTACTGAAGACTCCTTGATCGGTATAGATCTCACATCGAACTCCATACAAGTAGTGCTCCAAATCTTAAGTGCAAAAACTACCGCGCCAACTCTAAGTCATGGGTGGGGTAGTGCGCTCATGAACTTAAGCTGCCTCGACGCATAAGCATAACCCGCCTGCTGCATCAATACACAACCCAAACCAACGCCAGATGCGTCATAATATACCGTGAAGCCCTCGCCCTCAACTGGAAGAGCCAATATAGGAGCGGTGGTCAATAACTCCTTGAGCCTCAAAAGCTCCCTCACACTCCTCGACCAAACAAAGGGAACATCCTGGCGAGTCAACCGAGTCAAAGCGCTGCTATAGTAGAAAATCCCTCAACAAAAGCCTATAGTAGCCTGCCAATCCGACGAAGCTACGAATCTCAGTCACAGAGGTGGGCCTGTACCATCACGAATAGCCTCAATCTTCGCCGGATCAACCCTAATACCCTCCTTGGACACCACGTGCCCCAAGAAGGCTACAGACTCAAGCCAAAACTCGCACTTTGAGAACTTGGCATAAAGCGCTGATCTCTCAAAGTCTGGAGCACTATCCTCAAATGTTGCTCATGCTCACTCCGGCTCCGCGAGTATACCAGTATGTCATCAATGAAGACAATGACAAATAAATCAGGTATGGCCTGAACACACGTGTCATCAAGTCATGAAGGCGGCAGGGGCATTAGTCAACCAAACGACATCACCAAGAACTCATAATGGCCATAACGGTCCTAAATGCGGTCTTAGGGACGTCCGCTGCCCTAATCCTCAACTGGTGGTAGCCGGATCTTAAATCAATCTTAGAAAATACCACGGCACCCTGAAGCTGATCAAACAAATATCAATACGAGGCATGGGGTAACGGTTCTCACCGTCACCTTGTTCAGCTGCCTGTAGTCAATACACAAATCGCATAGTACCGTCCTTCTTCTTCACGAAGAGGACTGGGGCACCCAAGGCGATACACTAGGCCGAATGAATCCCTTACCCAAGAGATCCTGAAGCTGAACACTGAGCTCCTGAGCTCTGCAGGAGCCATCCGATATGGCGGAATAGAAATAGGCGAGTACCTGGCTCAAGCTCAATCGGAAAATCAACATCACGCTCTGGGGTAGGCCAGGTAGATCAGCAGGAAACACATCTATGAAGTCACGAACAACAGGAACTGACTCAACGGAGAACCTCCCTACTCACATCACGTACATAGGCAAATATGATAAGCATCCGCAGCCACTAGCCTCCTAGCACGAATAAAAGAGATAACCCCAACTGGTGTGCTACCACGAGATCCTGCCACACCACCGAAGGAATACCGGGATGGCTAAGTAACGGTCTTAGAAAAGCAATCTAAAACAGCGCGATAAGGGGATAACCAATCCATGCCCAGAATCACATCGAAATCAACCATGTCAAGCAATATAAGGTCAGCCCGGGTGTCACGCCCCTGGATAGTAACTAAGCAAGATCGAAATACCTGATCCACTACTAAAGACTCACCCACGGGGGTCGACACACGAACGGCGCTACCAGAGGCTCAGACATCAAACTCAATCGAGAGGCATAGTAAACAGAAACATACGAAAAAGTAGAGCCTGGATCAAATAAAGCCAAGGCGGGCTGCTGGCATAATAACACTGTACCTGTGATCACATCGTCCGAGGTCTCAGCATCTGCTCTAGCTGGAGCTGCATAAAAGTGGGCCTGGACTCCCCTACCCTGTGCATCGGCTCTGCCCCTAATCTGCCTCCTCGGGGACCACCCCGTATACCCTGGTGACCACCCCTACGGTCCTGTCCCTGGCCTCTGCCTCTAGCTGGAGGTGCTGGCGTATGCCTAACTGCCTGTGGAGCGGGTAAGGCTAACCTGCGATGGGGACACTCGCGGGCCCAATGATCTAACTCCCCACACTCATAACACCCCTGGGACTGTCGACTGAGAGCTGGAGGTCGGCTACCCCGGCCAGAAAAACCTATCTGTGAACTATCTCGGCCCCGACTAGGACCGGCACTAAAACCAATATGGCGGTGCTGATCACCCTCCGATGCCTGGAGAGAAGCCTGGAAGGGGCTACTAGACTGACCCGACTGAAACCTCTGCTGAGATCTATCATAAGACTCTCGGGTTTGAACGACGCCTATCATGGCTATCCTCCTGTCTAGCTCTCTTGCCGCTGCCCCTTGGGCCTCGCGACGGAGCTGCTCGATAGTGCGGGCATGGTCCACTACATCCAGAAATGAGCGGCCCGCTGAGACTAAAGACTGAGTCTCAATCCGCAACTGTAGTCTCAAACCCCGAACAAAACAACGAACCCTCTCCTCCTCAGTAGGTAATATCATGGCGGCATGCCTGGAGAGCTCGTGGAATCGGGCCTCATACTCTGATACTGTCATGGAGCCCTGCTCTAACCGAGCAAACTGATCTCTGAGCTGATCTCTGATGCTCCTGGGAATAAATCGGGCCAAGAAGGCCTCTGAAAACTCAATCCATGTGACCGGTGGAGACCCAGCTGGCCTGGTCTCTAAGTATGTACGCCACCACTGCCTGGCGGGACCGTCTAACTGGTAAGCGGTGAAGTCTGCTCCTCTCGACTCCACTAAACCCAAAGTCTGTAGCCGCTCGCGGCAAGTAACTAGAAACTCGTGGGCATCCTCCCCCACTGCCCTAGAAAACCTCGGCGGTGATAGTCGAAGAAACACCCCGAGCATCTTCTGCTCCCGTAGTGGCATGACGCCCTCCAAATCGTCAGGCTGAACAACCGGTGCTCCGGCTAGCTGCTGAACAATCGGTACCGCTGGTGTAGGCTGACCCTGTGGTACTGGAACGGCTGGAGATGGTGCCTGCTGCATACCCCCAATGGCAGCTAGTATCTGAACGAGCATCGCCTGTATATCTGGAGCTGCCACAGGCTCAGGCGGTGGCTGGGCTAGTCCCGGGCCCATCGATTGCTGCTGTGCTGGAACTGCTGGTGGCTCTATCACCGGCTCCGGAGTTTGCTCTCGGTCCTGGGCTGGTGCTGTAACTCTGGAACGACCTCGAGGTCGGCCTCTACCCCTAGCTGGGGCCCTACCACGCGTGCGAGCCATCCCTATAAAAGAGTGGTACAAGTAAAATTTCAGAAACCGATAAGACATACAATGCACGACAGTGATACAAACGCAACACGTTCCTAAAGACATCCTGTAGCCTCCCGATGATAAGTAACGGACGTCTCCGTACCGATCTGCAGGACTCTACTAGACGTTAGCTCTGTACAAGTGAGACCGACGAACCTGGGGCTCTGATACCAATTTGTCACGACCCGATTTACCAAGTCATGATGGCACCTACTATAACCCGCCAGCAGGTAAGCCAACCCGTAACCCGGAACAACAAGTAATGGGTCTGAGGGTAGAAATTAAACAAGAGTAGGCAAATAACAATATAAACAAGCGGACACAAACCAAAAACATATATACAAATAAAGATCCCTCCCAGAACCTGGAAGTCACTAGTACAGAGCTACTACAAAATGAGTACAAGTCCTAAAACCGGACAACAGAGCCTGGACTGTCTCGAAAGGAAAAAGACAAGTCTATATATACAGATGGAGACTGAAATAGTACAAAACGCCGTGTGCTCACCCCCGTCTCCGGATAAGTCTACTCCAAGCTAGATCAACGCTGGCTACTAGTGCTCGGACCTGCATCACAAAATAGATGCAGAGCGTAGCATGAGTACCAAAACAACAGGTACCCAGTAGACATCATCGGCCGACTGAGCAAGATAAGCAAAAGTAAACTGAAATGCGAATAAAAGGTCACATCAAGTGCAAAGAGTAGTAAATGGGGGGTATGTACACGAGCGTACAGGCAACAAAGACAAGCAATCTAACTAACTCCGCCGGGCTCCCATAAACCCGACGGGTACGCTCGTGCACAATAAAAGAAACCACCTGCACGGACCCCCATAAGCCCGGCAGATGCACTGGCAGTTGAAGTAAAATAATGGAGCTAGAAGGTCTATCACAATATTACCAAATTCCGGACTTTTAACTGAACCATTCCCAATCATATTCCAAGATCTCATTATGTCCCGGACTTTAACCGGAATCTCTCCAACCTCCAAAACCTCAACCTACAGATGAGAGTAATCAAGACTAAACTGAAGCTTTAGTGAGGAATTGGGAATACACCACGTGCAAGCTGGACCACGGACTCGAACCGGGTACTATAGCTAATGAGTCAACCTATATGGGCTGGACCACGGACTCGAACCGGGTACTGTAGCCAAAACCAGGTCGCAGGTAAGCTGGACCACGGACTCTAACCGGGTACTGTAGCTAAGCCTGGACATAAGTAAGCTGGACCACGGACTCTAACCGGGTACTGTAGCTAAAACCAGATCACAGGTAAGCTGGACCACGGACTCTAACCGGGTACTGTAGCTAAGCCTGGACATAAGTAAGCTGGACCACGGACTTTAACCGGGTACTGTAGCTAATAGAAAAGCAGGGCATTATGGATACAAGGTCATAAGCTGAGTTACCGACTATCAGACTCAAGTCTGCTATATCAGTCTACAAGGAGCTGACCGTCCGAAACGACGTCGGAAAAAGTTCTACTGCCCAACGACATCCGAAATCTCGCAAGTCTATGGCAACACTAGTCTAAGCCTAGACTAAGGCCAAACATACTTCAATTCAATATTATCATATACACCACCAGATATGGATATTCAATAATATCAAGAGACATGCTGTCATAATCCAACACTTTCCCGAAATAAGGTCTAAGGCAGGAATTATAGAAATTTAGCATGCTCGACACCCGAACCCCTCCATACTCAAGCAAATCAATAAACAATTGCCTAAACATGCTCAATCTCACGAGAGAAAACCATAGCCTACCTGAAAGCCGATCACGCGGGCTCCAACTCACGGTACCGGATCTTTTCCTCTCCGAACGGTCTCCAAATGCTTCCCCACTAACAAAAGGTTAATCACCTCGTCATTACGAATAAATTGACACTAAAATTATATTTTTCGGAGACGGACCCAAAATCGGGTATAAAACGGGATTGTGGGGCCCACAATTAGAATCTCAAAATCGAATCCGTGGAAACGTCCCAACTACCTTACTAAACTAATACCCCAAAATTTTAGCACAAACAGATGCCTACAACACCGCAAATCAGCCACAATAATTAAAAAGGGCAGCCCCTTGATCACCAATTTTCGGAAAAACGAGACCCTTTCAACCCAAACAGATTATACCACGACGATCCTTGCGAAAAACTCTACAAGTTAGCCCCAAGAATGACTTAAAACGGACTTACGATGATCAAGATCTCACATTTCAAAATTCAATAACAAAACCATCCGGAAATCACACTGGCAGTGGCTAAAATTGATTTCTTACCTCAAACGAAGCCTCCCCTCGCGTTTCCGAGATCACCGCTAGATTCCCCTCGAAATTCTCTTGAAGTTTGCCTTTTGAATCACTTAATTTGGATTCAAAATGAAGGAGCAATCTTGAGTTGAAGTTGAACAAAAAAAATTGGACGAATTTCGTTTTTAAATTCTGGAAATTTCCAGATTTCACTCCTCTGCCACGTGTCGTCACGTGGCTCTGCCACGTCACCGCCGCGTTAAATTCTACAACCCTTCAAACTTAAATTTCGATGTTTCGGACTCGTTCGAAGTCGGAAAAATACAAACCTTATATGGAATCTGATTGGAAACGACATTTCGGACTCAACGGTGAAGGCGGAATTTCCATTTGGAGCTCGCTTCGATGAAAAGTGGGTCCCACATCCAGTATCGTTTTGAACCAGATTCCACAACTGCTATCTAAAATCTCGGGAAGTGAACAAAGGGTCGTTCTAGACCAAAATTGATCTTCCGAAGCTAACCTAGCTGTCAGAATTTTCATCTGAGCACGTCTTCCAAGAAGGTTGACCAAAGTCAACTTTTCAAGTTATAAAAAAAACTCCAAAACAGGGAAACGGGCCTAAAACCCAAACGAACGACCAGGCGACCGAACAGTCAGTGCCAGCAAGTCATAAATGACTTGGGGTCGCTACAGGAACGCTCTAAACGATGAAATGAATTCTTTAATTTAAAAAAATGACCTGGAGGGTCATTACAATATCCACTACTAAAAGAACTTTCGTCCGCGAAAGTAAGAGTCAAGAAGTACCTGAATGCTCAAATAAGTCGGGGAACTGTGCCCGCATCTCATGCTCGATCTCCCAGGTAGCCTCCTCAACTGGACGATGTCTCCAACGGACCTTAACAACAGGAATGGCTCTCGAGCGCAATCTCCTCACATCTCTGGCTAGAATGGCAACTGGCTCCTCTACAAATGTCAAATGATCATCCAACTCGACTGCATCATACTGGAGCACATGGGACTCATCAGGAACATACCGCCGCAGCATCGAAACATGAAACACTGGGTGGATGGCTGAAAATACTGGAGGTAGGGCCAACTCATAAGCAACCTCTCCAACTGTCCGGAGTATCTCAAATGGCCCAATGTACCTGGGGCTAAGCTTGCCCCGCCTCCCAAACCTCATCACGCCCTTCATGGGCGACACACGGAGGAATACCCGATCACCAACAGAGAATCTCAAAGGCCGGCGCCTCCGATCCGCATAACTCTGGTGCCTACTCTGAGCCGTCCTGAGCCTATCCTGAATCACCCTCACCTGATCCAGGGCCTCCTGAAGCAAATCTGTACCACGCGGCCTAGGCTCTGTAGACTCAAACCAACCAACTGGAGAGCGACAACGCCTACCATATAATGCCTCGAATGGGGCCATCTGAATACTAGAGTGGTAGCTGTTGTTATACGCAAACTCTGCCAAAGGCAAGAACTGGTCCCACTGACCTCCAAAATCCATAACACAAGCCCGCAACATGTCCTCAAGAACCTGAATCGTGCGCTCCGACTGACCATCAGTCTGTGGGTGGAAAGCTGTGCTAAGGTCAACACGGGTACCCAACTCATCCTGGAAGGTCTCCAGAAGCTAGATGTGAACTGTGGGCCCCGATCTGAGATGATGGAAACAGGCACACCATGAAGACGAACCACCTCTCGAATGTAGATACGTGCTAACCTCTCAGCACTGTAGGAAGTATGGACAGGAATGAAGTGTGCTGACTTAGTCAACCGATCCACGATGACCCAAATGCTGTCAACACCTCTAGAAGTCCGAGGTAACCCACAACGAAGTCCATAGTGATACGCTCCCACTTCCACTCCGGAATGGGTAATCTCTGGAACTCGCCACCAGGCCTCAAATGCTCGGCCTTTACCTGCTGGCAGCACAAGCAACGGGAAACAAAGTCAGCAATATCTCTCCTCATGCCACTCCACCAATAATGTTGCCTCAGATCACGATACATCTTCGCTGTGCCCGGATGGATAGAGTATCTAGACTCATGGCCCTCAGAAAGTATCAACTGTATCAAATCCCCAACTCTCGGAACACAGATGCGGCCGGCGAATCTCAACACTCCATCAGGATCTAAGGTAGCCTGACCACCATCACCCGCTAACACTCGATCTCTAAGGGCCACCAAGGCCTCATCCTCAAACTGACAACCACGGATCCTGTCAAGCAAGGAAGACTGAACTCCCATATGGGCCAAGACACGTCTAGAATCTGAGATATCCAACCGAATCATGCTATTGGCTAAGAACTGAATGTTCATAGCCAAGGGTCGCTCCTCAACAGATAAGAAGGATAGACTACCCATACTCACTGCCTTTCGGCTCAAGGCGTCCGCTACCACATTTGCCTTGCCCGGATGATAGAGAATAGATAGGTCATAGTCCTTCAGGAGCTCAATCCAACGACGCTGCCTCGAATTAAGGTCCCTCTGGCTCATGATGTACTGAAGACTCCTGTGATCGGTATAGATCTCACATCGAACTCCATACAAGTAGTGCCTCCAAATCTTAAGTGCAAAAACTACCGCCGCCAACTCTAAGTCATGGGTGGGGTAGTTGCGCTCATGAATCTTAAGCTGCCTCGACGCATAAGCAATAACCCGGCCCTGCTGCATCAATACACAACCCAAACCAACGCCAGATGCGTCATAATATACCGTGAAGCCCTCGCCCTCAACTGGAAGAGTCAATATAGGAGCGGTGGTCAATAACTCCTTGAGCCTCAAAAAGCTCGCCTCACACTCCTCTGACCAAACAAAGGGAACATCCTGGCGAGTCAACCGAGTCAAAGGCGCTGCTATAGTAGAAATCCCTCAACAAAACGCCTATAGTAGCCTGCCAATCCGACGAAGCTACGAATCTCAGTCACAGAGGTGGGCCTGTACCAATCACGAATAGCCTCAATCTTCGCCGGATCAACCCTAATACCCTCCTTGGACACCACGTGCCCCAAGAAGGCTACAGACTCAAGCCAAAACTCGCACTTTGAGAACTTGGCATAAAGCCGCTGATCTCTCAAAGTCTGGAGCACTATCCTCAAATGTTGCTCATGCTCACTCCGGCTCCGCGAGTATACCAGTATGTCATCAATGAAGACAATGACAAATAAATCAAGGTATGGCCTGAACACACGTGTCATCAAGTCCATGAAGGCGGCAGGGGCATTAGTCAACCCAAACGACATCACCAAGAACTCATAATGGCCATAACGAGTCCTAAATGCGGTCTTAGGGACGTCCGCTGCCCTAATCCTCAACTGGTGGTAGCCGGATCTTAAATCAATCTTAGAAAATACCACGGCACCCTGAAGCTGATCAAACAAATCATCAATACGAGGCATGGGGTAACGGTTCCTCACCGTCACCTTGTTCAGCTGCCTGTAGTCAATACACAATCGCATAGTACCGTCCTTCTTCTTCACGAAGAGGACTGGGGCACCCCAAGGCGATACACTAGGCCGAATGAATCCCTTACCCAAGAGATCCTGAAGCTGAACACTGAGCTCCGTGAGCTCTGCAGGAGCCATCCGATATGGCGGAATAGAAATAGGCCGAGTACCTGGCTCAAGCTCAATCGGAAAATCAACATCACGCTCTGGGGGTAGGCCAGGTAGATCAGCAGGAAACACATCTATGAAGTCACGAACAACAGGAACTGACTCAACCGGAGAAACCTCCCTACTCACATCACGTACATAGGCCAAATATGATAAGCATCCGCTAGCCACTAGCCTCCTAGCACGAATAAAAGAGATAACCCCAACTGGTGTGCTACCACGAGATCCCTGCCACACCACCGGAGGAATACCGGGAATGGCTAAGGTAACGGTCTTAGAAAAGCAATCTAAAACAGCGCGATAAGGGGATAACCAATCCATGCCCAGAATCACATCAAATCAACCATGTCAAGCAATATAAGGTCAGCCCGGGTGTCACGCCCCTGGATAGTAACTAAGCAAGATCGAAATACCTGATCCACTACTAAAGACTCACCACGGGGGTCGACACACGTAACGGCGCTACCAGAGGCTCAGACATCAAACTCAATCGAGAGGCATAGTAAACAGAAACATACGAAAAAGTAGAGCCTGAATCAAATAAAGCCAAGGCGGGCTGCTGGCATAATAACACTGTACCTGTGATCACATCGTCCGAGGTCTCAGCATCTGCTCTAGCTGGAGCTGCATAAAAGTGGGCCTGGACTCCCCTACCCTGTGCATCGGCTCTGCCCCTAATCTGCCTCCTCGGGGACCACCCGTATACCCTGGTGACCACCCCTACGGTCCTGTCCCTGGCCTCTGCCTCTAGCTGGAGGTGCTGGCGTATGCCTAACTGCCTGTGGAGCGGGTAAGGCTAACCTGCGATGGGGACACTCGCGGGCCCAATGATCTAACTCCCCACACTCATAACACCCCTGGGACTGTCGACTGAGAGCTGGAGGTCGGCTACCCCGGCCAGAAAAACCTATCTGTGAACTATCTCGGCCCCGACTAGGACCGGCACTAAAACCAATATGGCGGTGCTGATCACCCTCCGATGCCTGGAGAGAAGCCTGGAAGGGGCTACTAGACTGACCCGACTGAAACCTCTGCTGAGATCTATCATAAGACTCTCGGGGTTTGAAACGACGCCTATCATGGCTATCCTCCTGTCTAGCTCTCTTGCCGCTGCCCCTTGGGCCTCGCGACGGAGCTGCTCGATAGTGCGGGCATGGTCCACTACATCCAGAAATGAGCGGCCCGCTGAGACTAAAGACTGAGTCTCAATCCGCAACTGTAGTCTCAAACCCCGAACAAAACAACGAACCCTCTCCTCCTCAGTAGGTAATATCATGGCGGCATGCCTGGAGAGCTCGTGGAATCGGGCCTCATACTCTGATACTGTCATGGAGCCCTGCTCTAACCGAGCAAACTGATCTCTGAGCTGATCTCTGATGCTCCTGGGAATAAATCGGGCCAAGAAGGCCTCTGAAAACTCAATCCATGTGACCGGTGGAGACCCAGCTGGCCTGGTCTCTAAGTATGTACGCCACCACTGCCTGGCGGGACCGTCTAACTGGTAAGCGGTGAAGTCTGCTCCTCTCGACTCCACTAAACCCAAAGTCTGTAGCCGCTCGCGGCAAGTAACTAGAAACTCGTGGGCATCCTCCCCCACTGCCCTAGAAAACCTCGGCGGTGATAGTCGAAGAAACACCCCGAGCATCTTCTGCTCCCGTAGTGGCATGACGCCCTCCAAATCGTCAGGCTGAACAACCGTGCCGCTAGCTGCTGAACAATCGGTGCGCTAGCTGCTGAACAATCGGTACCGCTGGTGTAGGCTGACCCTGTGGTACTGGAACGGCTGGAGATGGGGCTGCTGCATACCCCCAATGGCAGCTAGTATCTGAACGAGCATCGCCTGTATATCTGGAGCTGCCACAGGCTCAGGCGGTGGCTGGGCTAGTCCCGGGCCCATCGATTGCTGCTGTGCTGGAACTGCTGGTGGCTCTATCACCGGCTCCGGAGTTTGCTCTGGTCCTGGGCTGGTGCTGTAACTCTGGAACGACCTCGAGGTCGGCCTCTACCCCTAGCTGGGGCCCTACCACGCGTGCGAGCCATCCCTATAAAAGAGTGGTACAAGTAAAATTTCAGAAACCGATAAGACATACAATGCACGACAGTGATACAAACGCAACACGTTCCTAAAGACATCCTGTAGCCTCCCGATGATAAGTAACGGACGTCTCCGTACCGATCTGCAGGACTCTACTAGACGTTAGCTCTGTACAAGTGAGACCGACGAACCTGGGGCTCTGATACCAATTTGTCACGACCCGATTTACCAAGTCATGATGGCACCTACTATAACCCGCCAGCAGGTAAGCCAACCCGTAACCCGGAACAACAAGTAATGGGTCTGAGGGTAGAAATTAAACAAGAGTAGGCAAATAACAATATAAACAAGCGGACACAAACCAAAAACATATATACAAATAAAGATCCCTCCCAGAACCTGGAAGTCACTAGTACAGAGCTACTACAAAATGAGTACAAGTCCTAAAACCGGACAACAGAGCCTGGACTGTCTCGAAAGGAAAAAGACAAGTCTATATATACAGATGGAGACTGAAATAGTACAAAACGCCGTGTGCTCACCCCCGTCTCCGGATAAGTCTACTCCAAGCTAGATCAACGCTGGCTACTAGTGCTCGGACCTGCATCACAAAAATAGATGCAGAGCGTAGCATGAGTACCAAAACAACAGGTACCCAGTAGACATCATCGGCCGACTGAGCAAGATAAGCAAAAGTAAACTTGAAATGCGAAATAAAAGGTCACATCAAGTGCAAAGAGTAGTAAATGGGGGTATGTACACGAGCGTACAGGCAACAAAGACAAGCAATCTAACTAACTCCGCCGGGCTCCCATAAACCCGACGGGTACGCTCGTGCACAATAAAAGAAACCACCTGCACGGACCCCCATAAGCCCGGCAGATGCACTGGCAGTTGAAGTAAAATAATGGAGCTAGAAGGTCTATCACAATATTACCAAATTCCGGACTTTTAACTGAACCATTCCCAATCATATTCCAAGATCTCATTATGTCCCGGACTTTAACCGGAATCTCTCCAACCTCCAAAACCTCAACCTACAGATGAGAGTAATCAAGACTAAACTGAAGCTTTAGTGAGGAATTGGGAATACACCACGTGCAAGCTGGACCACGGACTCGAACCGGGTACTATAGCTAATGAGTCAACCTATATGGGCTGGACCACGGACTCGAACCGGGTACTGTAGCCAAAACCAGGTCGCAGGTAAGCTGGACCACGGACTCTAACCGGGTACTGTAGCTAAGCCTGGACATAAGTAAGCTGGACCACGGACTCTAACCGGGTACTGTAGCTAAAACCA
>NW_026020726.1:0-9394 GCF_900185275.1 Solanum verrucosum
ACTGAAGAAAAATACTGAAGAAAATAGCATGACTATTGTCCTTGAAGAATGAGGACTCACCACTGATACTGCTAAACGGGAGATCGAGAACCGATCTAAGTGTGATCTGACTGCTGAGGACTTGAACCTACATCACGAGAAGATGTAGCCCAATATATGCGTCAGCACTTGAAAGGTACTGAGCATGCAGGATAGAGTAAAGTTGAACAAAGCATATAACTGAACAAGTGATCAAAAGCATAAACTAAACATGATATAGATACTGAAATACTGAACATGACTAAATGAATGCGATGACCAGATTATAACATGCTGAGACTGATTACTGAAACATGGTCAATGCAATAGGATCTGACTGAACTGTGGGAGCTACTAATAACCGATAATAAAACCATATGAGTTAAATGTGAGTCTGATGTATACGCCCCATCGAGAAGACCCAATATACCCGGCCAAAGGATAGAGGCATGCTGGCGTATCACTAAAATGATGCCCACAGAGGGGATATACAACCTAGGTGGATTGTAGTTCTGGGACTATATGGGTGACTGACCCTAGCCCAACCCTGTATTAAGCTACTCCCAATAGATTAAGTGATTAACACATTATGACTAAATTTATGTGATATACTGGATAGCTCAAAATGACATGCAAACAGAGAATGCACACTAATAGACTGATAATGACACATCCAAGACTGAGGCATGTATATCTGAAATACTGAAATATCTGACCTAGTATGTGTAATTCATGAACTAAAGAAATACATAGCTAGGATTCTGAAATTCCTACAATAAACTGAGTAATAACATAGTAATCTGATTTGGAGCATTCTAACAGCTAAAACCCAACAATTCTAACATTCAAGAAACCCTAGGTCTAGATGATATTGAGGGAATTAAGAATCTGACTTAAATCTGGGGACCTAATAGGTGAAAGGAACCCACTAGTGAAATCCCACATACCTGGTGACAAATTCCACGGAGAAATCTTTCGATTTCGGGGCTATAACGGAAGGAAACTTGTTACGTTCTTGAACTAGGGTTGGTCGACCTCTTCTCTTCTCTTGCTTCTAATTTTCTAAGATTTTGATGAAAGATCTGACTTGAGTAAGTTCTAGTTATGTTTCTAGCCTAAAACTAATAAAAACCACATAGTTTAGTTAAAACGACGTAGTTTAGTGGTCGAACGAAATAGGAAAAGACTAAAAGACCCCTGATTTACGTTGCAGATGGGGCTGACCACGGCCACCTTCACCGACCGTGAAAGGGGCCACAGACCGTGAAGGCCCTCGTGCTCTTCACTTTGTCCTATGGTTCTGAGGGCCGGTCCACGAGCCACTACCATGGCCCGTGTGGAGGATCACAGGCCATGAAGATCCCCGTGGTCCTCACTTGTGCTGAGGTCTGGAGGTTCTGGTTTTTAGGGCTACTGGTTAGCCTTCATGGGCCACTCTACGACTCGTGTAAGGGACCACGAACCATGAAGGCCCTCATGGTCTTCACTTGGGCGTGAAGGTCTAAGGGGCTAGCTAGGGGGGCTACTGCCTCGACTCTACGGGCGCCACCACGACCCATCATCATGACCATAGCCCGTGAAGGGTCCTGTGGTCTAAAGTCTAGACCTGGTGGAATCCAATTCAAGACCACGGGCAGGTCAACGGACTATGGACCCTGTCACGGTCTTGAACCTTGTCATGGTTCACTGCTTCAGGTAGTTTTCTGCAAATTTTTTCTAGGCATGGTTTTTGAGGTGTTACAATATCTCCCTCTTGGGATCATTCGTCCTCAAATGAAGACTAAACTAGATGAAATGGAGGGTATGAGCTACAACCCTACCAATAAACACTGAAGACTGATCTCTAACTGAACTGAGTTCCAAGAACATGCAAATACACTGAAAATGCAATACAAACTGAAGGAACATGATACTAAGACTGATTTCACAAATGAATGACTGAAAAACTGTAGAGGAACTATTACCTCAAGCTGGAGTGGAATCGGAAGGAAAGAGGTGAGGATACTTTGCTTTCATGGCTGCTTCTGCTTCCCAACTAGCTCCCTCTACGGACTGACTTCTCCACCAAACATTGACTAAAGCAACTTCTTTGTTTCTCAACCTTCTAACCTGACGATCAAGAATCTCAGCTGGTACATCCTTATAAGAAAGGCTATCTTTTACAGCCACACTCTCTAATGGCACTACGGATGCTGGATCACACACATATTTCCTCAAAAGTTAAATGTGAAAGACTGGATACACTGCTACTAAATATGTTGACAACTCTAACTCATAAGACACTTTACCAATCCTTTTCAAGATTCGGTATCTAGGACTGAGCTTCCCTTTCGTGCCAAATCTCATCACCCCCTTCATAGGTGACACTTTCAGGAAAACCCAATCATCAACTTGGAACTCTAGTTTCCTTCTCCTTACATTTGTATAAGAATTCTGGCGACTCTGGGCTGTCTTAAGTCAATCCCTAATGATGCACTTTCTTCATAGCATCGAGGACTGAATCTATCCCTATCAAGGCTACTTCACCTACTTCGAACCAACCAACATGAGATCTGCATCTACACCCATACAATGCCTCATAAGGGGCCATCTGAATGCTGGTATGGTAGCTATTGTTATAAGAGAACTCAATAAGAAAAAGGTGATCATCCCAACTACCTTGAAATCGATCACACAAGCTCTCAACATGTCCTCTAAGGTCTAAATGGTATGCTCTGCTTCCATCCGTCTGTGGATGAAATGTTGTGCTATAGTTAACCTGAGTACCAAGACCTTTCTAAAATGACTTCCAAAAATGAGAGGTAAATGAGGACCTCTATCTGAGATGATAGACAAAGGAACCCCATGCAACCTCATAATCTCATTAATATAAAGCTTTGCGTAGTCCTCCACCGAATTTGTAGTCTTGACTGCCAAAAAAGCGAGAAGACTCAGTAACTCTGTCAACTATCACCCAAATGGACTCATGCTGTGCTGCGAGTACGAGGTAACCATGTGATGAAGTCCATGTTGATCACTTCCCATTTCCAAGTAGGAATGTCAATATCTTGAGTCATACGTCCTGGTTTCTGATGTTCTACTGTGACTTTACTGGCAAATGGGGCACTTAGCCACAAAATCTGCTATATCTCTTTTCATACCATTCCACTAATAGACTTCTCGCAGATCGCGGTACACCTTAGTGGCACCTGGATGAATAGATTATTTGGAGTTATGGGCTTCTGCAAGAATATGCTACCCCCAACTCACCTACATTAGGAACACATAATCGACACTGGTAGCGAAGCACACCATCTCCTCATTGGGAGAAAACCTCACTACTACAAAATTGAACTTTAGCGACAATTATTTTGCGGCAATAAGCAAATAGCCACTAATGTATTCATGTGAGGCAATATAGTAGCGGTTAATGTATAATGGCCAGGAAAGAGTACACTTTTATTAGCAATTCCAAACAATAGCCGCCAAAATGCCTTTTTTTTTTTCTAAAATTAAAAGCTCCTACTTTTTCTAAATTATTTATTTTCCCGCCATTCTCTAAATTCTGAAGAAAGAAAAGGTCGTAGGCAATAAGGAAAACATTACTCATAACAAAATCCTCAATACGCTGCTAATAAGGAAAATTTTCCTAAAAATATATTTTGCATCCTAAATCGCTTAGACTAGCGACGTCCAGCACCATATATTCGTTCATAGCAGCAATCTTCCAACAACATATACTAATTGCAGCAACAACGTCCAGCAGCGACGTCCAACAGCTATACATTTCTCGCAGCAAATACGTCCAGGAAAAACAAAGTTTTCAGGTCTGTAGGTCACTCATCTCCACTCCTCTGTGTCTATCATGTTCTATTACCTTTGTTGTTTGTACATCTTCGTTGTGAATTTAACCCTATTATTTATTTTCTATTATATTTATTAATCAGTATTTACGCATTAACTAAAAAGAAAACAGAAAATACACTTGATGAACTAATCAATGTTTAGGTATTAGCTGTGATTTATAAGTGATTTGAGATTCGTAAAAGTAATGTTTTTGTGTTTCTGATATCTGCTACTATTTTGCTTGCAATTGATTGAATCGATTCATATATTAATATACAATAAGGTGTATGACTGTTATATTAAGGTGTGTGGTCGTTAATATATTATGGCGGGTGGTTTTTCGTTCATCTGGATCATTCGAAAGTTCTATTATGAATACAAGAACCAGTACAAAGAAACCATTGTTTCGTTTTGACTCGACCTAAGATCCCTTTTTTGAAAATTTCAAGTTAGCGATTACACAGATTCACTGTTATATAGATTCATGTTTGTACAACAATTTTTTGTTTTGACTCTGTGAGCTCTCTATTATTGAGATTATTTGTAACTGGAAGCTTAATTTAAACCTTTTGATATGTTTTCTGGTAGCTTTAGCATTTGTCCTTGAATCTTCTATTTAATACTCTTGTTGCTCATTTAATTTTATGTTTTAGACGTTTATTAGAGAATAGCCAGCTGCCTCAAAATACTTTTTTCTTCTAAATATCTTTCTTAGGATCCAGAAATCTTGTGGTCGGTCCGTGTTCCAGATTGAGCCACCCTTTATATAGTAGCCATGAACCTATCTCACCCATAATTTATCTCTCTTGTGACTTAGACTCCATAACCATTTAGCTATAGCAACCTTATTCCATTGTTTGACATTTATCACATTCAAGCCACCAGCCACCCTTGGCATACAGAGTTGTTCCCATGCTATAGGTGATTTATTGATATTCTCTGTTTTTCCAGTCCATAGGTATTTCCTACATGTAGTAGTAATTGTATTGAGGACCTTCTTTGGAAGAACAAATATTTGTAACAGAAAGTTTGGATGGAGAATAAGACATTTTTTGATAACCTGAATTGTTCCTGCATACGTTTGTAGCTTAGCAGCCCAAGTAGTGATCCTTCCTAGTATTTTATCGAGCAAAGGTTGGCATTGTATCGTGGATAATCTCTTAGTACTAAGAGGTACTCCTAAATACCTAAAAGGTTGTTCCTCTTAGTTACTATTAAAAGATTTTATTTCTCTATGTTTCCCTACATTATTGATACCTCTAACATTCCATAGCACTAACATAGACGTTGACGTGAGTGAGTGTTTTGTCCTCCATAATCTCTATACTGGCAACTTCGTTGTCCTATTCCATCTAAGTTTGTCCTTGTGTGTTTAGGATAGTAAATCTATTAGTGGTCGTAATTCAGTGGTAAATTGGGAAATTGGATCCATAATGGGATGGTTTTCAAAACTTCATCATGTAAATCAAAGTGAGAAGCCCACAGTTTAATAATTATAGGTCTACTGTTCATAGTATAAGGGCCAGAGTATAAGACTTCATTCATGTCTTCCATACTGTCAAATAGCACCATAAAGTAGCCCTCATTGTGATAGTAAATCTCTGGTTTGCTGCAAAATTCCACTGGGAAGCTACAAACCTTTCCAGGGCAGCAATTGTTGGTTCAGTACCAACCACATACAATATCATAGCTTTCTTCAATTTTTCTGTAGCTTCAGCAATATCATCCTCTTGCAGCTGAACTCTCTTAGCACCTTCCATAATAATATGGTTTATAAAGTATAGATCCATACCTTTAGATCCCATCCTGGCTCCTTGGAATAAGCTTGCTCACTACTTTCCCATATTATTATCATTCCCTGGGTTCTCCACATTGACATCAACACCTAGAATTATTGTTTCATTGGTTGCTGAGTCCCTTGCTTTCTCCTTGCCTCTTCCTGTAGCAATATGCAAATCAAGGTTTTTCCCTAGTCTACTTAGACTCCCCAACACAGGAAAACTATATGTCAACAGTAGAGGTGTGTGCTGCTCTTTTTCAGCTACTGGGGTTTTGTCCATCGATGTATTTTTCTGCATGTTGAATCTTCTTCCCTTTCTCTTATCGCCTAAAATTGAATTCTTGGAATTTGTTGTTTCGGAATCTTTTTATAGGAGCTCCTGAAAGTTAATATATTGAATACTACCTGCACAATCAAAAACTCTGTTAGTTAAAAAATTAGCAAGGTGGTTCCTTTCTCTTAGAACATGTGATACTTGAAAATCCCCCTTCTCTTCCAGTGTTTGATCTTTTGAACATCCATACCTCTCCATAACAAAATGTCATTGATGAAGTTTCGACCTTACTGAACAAAGAGAGAATCTCCAAAACAGAGTTATAGCTGCACAAATTTTACAGAGAACCAGTGTAAAGATTTTCAGTTCAAATTTTGATTCCTTAAAGAAAATTAGCTTAGCTAACAACATAGGGTAATGGATAAGATTATATGATACGTGTTAGATGAGTGTAATGAACTATTGTTCTTGTATGTAGTCCCCAATTATTGTTGTACTTGAGTAGATGCCAATTTTTTTTTCACAGAAGCTTATGCTTTATGTTTCTAATGGTAGGAATTTCACTTATAACTCAAATTGATTGTCGGATACTCTCATAGTTAAATCCCATGCTTGTTTCCAGGGAATTAAGGACTTGCATTTTTTCTAATGAAGCATTCTCTGTTCTATTTTTCAAAATTACATTATATAAAGTTCTGAGAAGCAACTAGTTAGCTACACCCATCCTTTCCGACTTGTTAGAAGTACCGATATTTACAGCTAGCTAGCTTTGTTCGATGATGATCCTTTCTTCTTTCTGTGTTAAATTTTGTAATGCCAATAGGTCAAGATATCTTTAATGTATTATCTTTCCTATTTATGAGGGAACCTAAACAATGTCAACTCCATGGAAACTTAATACACCCAAAATCACAAATACTTGAAATTTGATAACATGCTTCCAGAAACATTAACTGCTATAAAAAGGGCGCCTAAACATCTTGCTTTTTCGTTGACGACTGAAGGCATTTATTACCTTTAGGACTTAATTGAAGATACCAAACATTTTTACGACTATCTCCTTATATTGCACCCAATTAATAATATGATGGATATTTTATCTGAAATAAATTTTTGATTAATTTTATCTCTTTTTTACTAAAGTATTTCAGCTCCTCTAATAATTGCAGAAATAAAATCATATCTGGAACATCATGAACAATTCTAGAAATAAAAGATGGATGTCTTTTGATAAACTTAGTAAAGAATACTTGGATGGAGTAGAAGTTTTTTAAAACTATGCATTTTCTAACAAAAAAGTAGGAGAGAAAATTTCATGTCCTTATATCGAATGTGTACTTATCTATCAAGTAAATCGAGCAACAACTTATGATCATCTTGTTGTTAATGGTATTATGCCATCATATGATAACTGGTTTTGTCACGGAGAGTCTCTAGAGGGATTAGACAATACTGAAGTAAATAATCATAACCAGGCAACTATAGGAGGTGATGATATAAGAGGAATGATACATGATGCCTTTGGAGGCTGTACAAAGTTCATAGATAGTGACATCAATGAAAGAGGTGAGATGGAGCCAAATGTACAAGAAAATGCTGATCATCCATCTGAAAAGCAACCTCATCCAGAGATGGATAAGTTTGAACGACTCATGAAGGAGGCAAATGAAGAATTATATCCTGGTTGCAAGAAGTTTAGCAATTATCTTTTGTTGCATATCTATAGTACAATGCATTTCAAATGGTCAAATGAATCCTTTAATTCTATTACTTGGACTACTGAATGACGCACTACCTGAAGGATATGAATTGCCTTCTTCTTTCTATGAGACCAAAAAGATAATTGAAGGTTTGGGCTTAAAGTATGAAAAGATTCATGCTTGTCCTAATGATTGAATGCATTTTAGGAAAGAATTTGCCCATAAGGATGTTAATGAATGCAAAATTTGTGGGGGTTCTAGATGGAAAAATAATGCTTAAAAAATTTCAGCCAAGGTCCTAAGGTATATTCCTTTAAAACCAAGGTTGCAAAGATTATTTATGTCTTCAGAAGTTTCTAAAGCAATGAGATGGCATCATGAAGAGCACAACAAAGATGGACTACTACGACATCCTGCAGATTCTGAAGCATGGAAAAGTTTTGATTGTAGGTATTAGAATTTGCCAAAGATCCTCGCAATGTGCGTCTAGGATTAACTTCTGATGGGTTTAATCCATTTGGCACAATGCGAACGGCTCATAGTACATGGCCAGTGATTTTAATGCCATATAATCTTCCATCATGGATGTGCATGAAGCAAAAGTTCTTCATTCTGTCTTTGCTGATACTTGGACCAAAAGCTCCCGAAAATAATATTGATGTCTTTTTGCAGCCTTTAATAGAAGAGTTAAATGAATTATGGGATGTTGGGATAGAAACATATGATACCTCTACTAAGGAGATGTTTCAGATGCGAGAAGCTCTCATGTGGACTATAAATGATTTTCCAACATATGGTACTCTTTCTGGATGGAGCACTTCTGGTCAGTTAGCATGTCCTTGTTGCAACATAAATACTCATTATAGAAGATTCATATTTGGTAAGAAGTTTTGTTTCATAGGTCATCGACGTTTCTTGAGGTCGGACCACAAATATTGAAATGATGCTAAATCATTTGATGGAACTAAAGAAACAAGACTTGCACCTTGTACAGTATTTGGTTCACAAGTGTCGAACCAAGTGAAAGATATAAAGTTTACTCTTGGCAAGTCGAGTGAAGGAGTAAGTGGGGTGATGAATCACACATGGAAAAAGAGAAGCATTTTTTTTATCTTCCTTACTGGAGTATAACTTGGTGCGCCATAATCTTGATGTGATGCATATAGAAAAAAATGTGTGTGACAACATAATTTATACACTATTGGACATTGATAAAAAATCTAAAGACAACTTACATGCTTGATTGGATTTGAAGGATATGAAAATAAGACCATGCTTATGGCCTCAATATCGAGCTAGTCGGAGGACATATCTTCCTCCTACTTATTTCACAATGTCGTTGAAGGAGAAAGAGTTGTTTTATGAAGTTTTGAAAAACGTCAAGTTTCCACATGGCTATTCATCTAATATCGCACGGTGGATTCGCAAACGAAAGCTATCTGGACTAAAAACTCATGATTGTCATGTTATAATGCAAGAGCTTCTTCCTATTGCCTTAAGAAGATCAACGGATAAAAGAATCAATTCCGTTTTAATTGAACTATGCACATTCTTTCGTGTTTTATGTAGCAAAGTGTTAAAACTAGATGAGTTAAAGTTACTTGAAGAAAGAGTTCCAGAAATATTGTCAACTATGGAGAAGGTCTTTCCCCCTGGATTCTTTACTATTATGGTACACTTGGTTACTCACTTAGCAACATAGGCTAAACTTGCGGGGCCAGTACATTATTGTTGGATGTATCCAATTGAGAGGTACAAAGAATATCAATGAATCTTCACTGTATTTTTTCAGTTTGT
>NW_026020727.1:0-15577 GCF_900185275.1 Solanum verrucosum
AGAGATGTTCATGTCTCCCAAAACATAGCATTCCTGCACTCTGTTTTCACTAAGTCTGACACTCCATAGAGAAACTTATTCATCTGAGCCCTGAATCAGCAACCATGTGAGGAGCATACCTGAGAGTTTGGTTAAACTTGAGCCCATACTTGGACAGTCATGTTACCCTGCCTTAAGTTCATAAATTCCTGGGCCCTTGCTTCTCTCAACTCTATGGGGAAAACCTGTCTAGAAAGGTTTCCTGAAACATTCCCAAGTAATAGGGGCATCTGTACCCCTGTTCTCCTTCCACTGAGTATACCAGATATGAGACATCCTTAAGTTGGTAAGATGCTAACTCAACCGCGATCATTCCAGTGACCTGCATCACCTCAAAGATCTTCTTGATCTCATCCAAGAAATTCTGGGGATCTTCACCAGTCTTGCGATCCTAAGAATCAGGCGGATTCATCCTAACAAAGTCACGGACCTTGCTGCTGCTGATCCACCATTTGCATTCAAGGAGCTTGAACCATTGATTGTTTGGTTAGCGACACTCTGAGCCAACATCTGAATGGCATTCCTTGAATTCAGCATTTGAGACTTCCTGATCTGGAACTGGAGGACCTGCGTTTGCGTTCCTGGCATTATAGCTCTACGAGGAGGCATGATCACTGAAACGTAGAACGTCGAGTTAGAATGGAATTAGATCATACCTTACGCGATAGAGTAACAAGAAATGAAGATTTTTCCTAAAGACACTTTGTAGCCGTCCTCTCATTAGATGGGTGCGCACTACACACCCATGAAAAGGACTCTACCTAGTGCGGCTTTTCAGACATCCTAGGACACTTAAACCTAATGCTCTGATACCAAGTTTGTCACGACCCGAGCTACCCCCGAGACGCGGACACGGGACCTAGGACCACAAGTGATCCCAAGCTAACCCTGCTGGCATGATCATGAGCATACTAAAGCTAATAAACTAATGTGGAAGCTAATTCATAAATAAATCTGAAAGATAGGGAATACCATATACTATAACTGAATATATCAAATCTGGAGTTTAATAAAGAAGAAATATCAAACTAAAAATACTAAGCTGAATCTGACTATGTTGGGAATGCTCCCAATAGATCTACCACAACGTCTTTGAAACTTAAGTCTATAAAGATAACATGGCACTAGTCCTTGAAGAATGAGGACCACTGATGCTGCTAACTGAAGATCGGAACGTAAGCGTGATCTGTGATACTGGAAACCTGAACCTAACATCACGAGAAGATGGTAGGCACGTATGCGTAGTATACTTGAAGGTTATATGGAGGGTGATGGAGTATGTAGATGCTGAAATAAACATATACCTGAACAAAGCAATAAAGCAATGAAATAATCTGAACATGATATAGATACTGAATGCTGAGCTAACTGAATGCAATGACCAATTTATAACATGCTGACTGAATACTGAATGAACTGTAAATGTGGTCAATGCAATAGAGTCTGACTGAACTGTGGGAGCTACTAATAACCGACATAAAACCACATGAGCTAAATGTGGAGTCCGATGTATACGCCCATCGAGAGGACCCAATATACCCTGCCAGAGGTATAGAGGCATGCTGGCGTGATCACTAAACTGATGTTGCCCACAGAGGGGACTTACACCTACGTGGCTCGTAGTTCTGGGACTATATGGGTACGCTGAAACCCTAGTCCAACTCGGTATTATGCTACTCCCAATGAATTAAGTAGTTAACTGGTTATGACTGAATTTCTGTAAATACTGGATAGCTCGAACTGAACATGCAAACTGAGAATGCAACAATTAATCTGATAATGATGCATTCATAAACTGAGGCATGTAAAACTGAATACTGAAATATCTGACCTAGCATGTGTAATTCAAGAACTAAAGAAATACATAGCTAGGGTTCTGAAATTCATGCGATAAACTGAGCAATAAAATGATAATCTGATTTGGAACATTTAAATAATTAATTCATAATGATCTGTTCAAATTCTAGAAACCCTAGGTCTGTTCATAATCATGGAATCAAGAATCTGACTGAATTCTAGGGACCTAATGGGCGAAAGGAACCCACTAGTGAAATCCCACATACCTGGTGACGAATTCCACGGAGAAATCTTTCGATTTCGGGGTTGGAACTGAAGGAACCTTGTTGCGTTCTTGAACTAGGGTTCTTGACCTTTTTCTCCTGTCTTGCTTCTAATTTTCTAAGTTTTGATTAATGATTTTGACTAGGGTAAATTCTAATTATGTTTCTAGGTTTAAACTGGTTAAACCTCATGATTTAGGGTCTAAACGACGTATCTTAGGGGTTAAACGAAATAGGAAAAGACCAAAAGACCCTTGAATTAGCTGCTGTCGGGGTGATGGACGGACTGGACTGACGGTCCGTCAATCAATCGACGGTCCGTCGATTGGGGCCGTAGGTCGAGTCTGCCCGACAGGGCTTCACTAAAATGGGCATAACTTTTTACTCGGAGGTTGGAATTTAGCAAAACTCGGTGGAGTTGGAAAGATAATTCAATTATCTATCTAACCATAGGTCATGGTACACATAATTACTTTTGTGCTAAGATTTATTACCATCTGAAGTTGACCCATCAATGTTTTTAGCTAACTGGCTGCTAACCTTCGATCTACGGTCAGACCTACGGACCGTAGATCGAACGACGGTCCGTGCTGGTCAACCGTAGTTCATGTCAGAGGCTGGGTAAAGGAGGTCTTGATCCACGGACACAGACCAAAGACCGTGAGTCTGTCCGTGAGTCGGGACTTAGCCAAATTTTCTGAGCAGGCTGGTGAGGGGTTGCATTGGTGAACCACGGTCCACCAGCACAGGCCGTGGTCTGACCTACGATCCGTGGATGGTGACCGTAAGTTGCACCTGCAACTTCTCAAAATCATCATTTTCGTTTGTTTCTAATACGGGGTGTTACATTATCTCCCCCTTGGGACCATTCATCCTCGAATGAAGACTAAACTAGCTGAAATAGAGGGAGAGGGATGCAATCCCTACCAGTGAACACTGAGAACTAAATTTTATGACTGAACTGAGTTCCAAGAACATGCAAATACGCTGAAAATGCAAGTACAAACTAAAGGAACATGATTCTATAACTGAATTTTTACATGAATGACTAAAAAACTGAAGAGGAACTATTACCTCAAGCTGGAATGGAATCGGAAGGAAAGAGGTGAGGATACTTGGACTTCATGGCTGCTTCTGCTTCCTAAGTAGCTACTTCTACTTACTGACTCCTCCACAAAACCTTGACTGAAGCGACTTCTTTATTTCTCAACCTCCTAACCTGACGATCGAGAATCTCAACTGGTACATCCTCATAAGAAAAGGCTATCTTTCACGGTCACACTCTCTAATGGTATTATGGATGCTGGATCACCCAAACACTTCTTCAAAAGAGAAATGTGAAAGACTGGATGCACTGCTGCTAAGTCTGCTGGCAACTCTAACTCATAAGCCACTTTACCAATCCTTTTCAAGATCTGGTAAGGGCCTACATATCTGGGACTGATCTTCCCTTTCTTGCCAAATCTCATCACCCCCTTCATAGGTGACACTTTCAGGAAAACCCAATCATCAACTTGGAACTCTAGTTCCCTTCTTCTCACATCTGCATAAGACTTCTGGAGACTCTGGGCAGTCTTAAGTCTATCTCTAATGAGTTGCAGTTTCTCCATAGCATCAAGGACCAAATCTGGTCCTATCAAGGCTGCTTCACCTACTTCAAACCAACCAACTGGAGATCTACATCTACGCCCATACAATGCCTCATAAGGGGCCATCTGAATGCTGGAATGGTAACTATTGTTGTAGGCGAACTCAATAAGAGAAAGGTGATCGTCCCAACTACCCTTGAAGTCGATCACACAAGCTCTCAACATGTCCTCTAAGGTATGAATGGTACGCTCTACCTGACCATCCGTTTGAGGATGAAATGTTGTGCTAAGATTAACCTGAGTACCAAGACATTTCTGAAATAACTTCCAAAGATGAGATGTAAACTGAGGACCTCTATCTGAGATGATAGACAAAGGAACTCCATGCAACCTCACAATCTCATTAATGTAAAGCTTGGGCGTAATCCTTCGCCGAATCTGTGGTCTTGATCGCCGAAAAGCGAGAAGACTTAGTAACCCTATCAACAATCACCCAAATGGAGTCATGTTTTCTGCGAGTACGAGGTAAACCTGTGATGAAGTCCATGTTGATCACTTCCCACTTCCAAGTAGGAATGTCAATCTCTTGAGTCATACCTCCTGGTTTCTGATGTTCAACCTTTACTTGCTGGCAATTAGGGCACTTACCACAAAAATCTGCTATATCTCTTTTCATACCATTCCACCAATAGACTTCCCGCAGATCACGGTACATCTTAGTGGCACCTGGATGAATAGAAATATCTGGAATTTGGGCTTCTGCGAGAATATGCAGTCCCAATTCACCCACATCAGGAACACCCAATCTACCTTGATAGCGAAGTACACTATCTCCACCTTGGGACAAAACCTCCACTCTCTGAATGTGGACTGCACCCTTAAGTTCAAGCAAGATTGGATCACTATCTTGCTTTTCCTTAACCTCTACTACCAAAGAAGATTCTGCCCCATTCTGAACCGTTACACCACCATCTGATATGCTCATAAGACGAACTCCTAGGCGAGCAAGTCTGTGAACATCCTTTGCTAGCTCTCTCTTTCTTCCTCAACATGTGCTACACTACCCATGGATATCTGCTAAGGCATCTGCTACTACATTCGCCTTACCCGGATGGTAATGCACACTCATATCATAATCTTTGAGGAACTCTAGCCACCTTCTCTGGCGAAGATTCAACTCTTTCTGGGTGAATACATACTGAAGGCTCTTATGGTCTGTGAACACATCTACATGAACACCATACAAGTAATGTCTCCAAATCTTAAGTGCAAACACCACTGCTGCAAGCTCGAGGTCATGAGTTGGATAATTCTTCTCATGTACCTTAAGCTGTTGTCTAGAAGCATAAGCTATAACCTTACCTCGCTGCATCAACACACAACCTAGGCCGACTCTGGATGCATCACAATAGATCACATAACCATCTGAACCCTCTGGTAGAGTCAAGACAGGAGCTGTAGTCAACCTAGTTTTCAGTTCTGCAAAGCTTTTCTCACAATCATCTGACCATTGGAACTTAACCTTTTTCTGAGTTAACTTAGTCAATGGAGAGGCTATGGATGAAAATCCTTCCACAAACCGTCTGTAATAGCCGCTAGACCCAAGAAACTTCTGATATCTGTAGCAGAGGTAGTCTGGGCCATTGTTTCACTGCTTCTATCTTCTGGGAATTACTCGAATTCCTTCACTAGACACAATATGGCAAGGAAGGCAATGATTGTAACAAAACTCGCATTGTTAAACTTAGCAAATAACGGTGATCTTTTAGAGTTTGCAGAACAACGTCAAATGACTTGCATGTTCTTCCTTATTCCTAGAGTAAATGAGATATCATCAATAAAGACGATAACGAACAGGTCCAAGTACTGCTTGAACACTCTGTCATAAATCATGAAAGCTGCAGGAGCATTGGTTAGTCCAAATGACATAACTACAAATTCTAATGACCATACCGAGTTCTGAAGGCAGTTTTCGGAATGTCACTATCTCTGACTCTAAGCTGATGATAACCTGATCTGAGGTCTATCTTTGAGAAATGACTAGCACCTTGAAGTTGGTCGAACAAGTCATCAATCCTGGGGATAGGATACTTATTCTGATTGTGACTTTGTTCAACTGCTATAGTCAATACACATTCTGAGAGAACCATCTTTCTTCTTCACGAACAACACTGGTGCACCCCATGGCGAAATACTGGGTCTGATGAAGCCCTTATCTAGAAGGTCTTTCAACTTCAGAACACTTTGTGGGGCGCTTTGGCTGGCGCGGCACCCTACCGCTTTTCCCCAGAATTTTGACAAATTTCCTTGGTCGTTTTTCAACTCTAAACCCTCTAGATTCAATTGGGTCTTTCCCCCAACACTTAGATTCGACTACATAACAAAAATATGGAAGAATCTACTCTGAACGACATCAAATTTCATGAGTTTAGATCAAGAACTTCTCAACAATTTCAACAATCGGGAACCCAATAGAAAATTCAAACAAATCCATCAAGAATCTAATTTCTAAACCTTGAAGAATATAAATTCACTGAAATAAATCATGATTGGAGCATGGTTGAACTAACCCAACGCTATGTGATCTCACATGCCTCGTAGAGATCATTCCTTGATGAACTCCACAATCTTAGCTTCAAGAACTTGACGATTCCTTGTCTCTTCTCCTCTTCTATTCTCTTCTCTCAAAACCCTAACTCTTTTTGATGAAACGTAAACTGAAAAAAATCATTTTAGACCCCATCTTAATTACCAGAAACGAAATTAAATATTTGGGTAGTGAAAAAGACCATAATACCCTTCTAAAATCCGATTTTGACTTTCCCTATCTAGACAGCCCAACTTCAAATGGACATATCTCATTCATACAAACTCTGAACTGAGAAAAAATTACGGCCCTGGAAAGATAATTCAAAGATATTTCCTACGGTATCTTGCAGCACACCTAACTCATCCTGTGATGAGAGTTATGATCGTTTGAATTTGACCCAAAACTCATACTTTACATAACCAATTTTCCAGATTTTTTATTCTTTCCAAAAATAACTCTTTCTAATTCTAGCTCTTTCTAGTTGTGGGGTGTTAAAATATCTCTTCCTTGGGAACATTTGTCCTCGAATCAGCTCAATCCAAGTAGGCTAAGAGCGTAACATCTGACCTTCAGCTCAAACACCCAACAAGCAAAAATGCAATTACAACATGCCAACTAAGAAAATAAAATGCCAAGAAAAGTATTAGTACCTTAATTTGGAACTTTTCCGGAATCGAAGATATGCAGATATCTCTTCTTCATATCTTCCTCAGTTTCCCAAGTAGCTTCCACAATAAACTGATTCCTCCAAAGAACTTTGACTGATGCTACCTCTTTTGTTCTCAACTTGCGAACTCGGCGATCTAGAACCTGAATAGGAATCGCCTCATATGATAAGCTATCCTTGATACCAATATATTCAGTAGGTATGATAAGTGATCGCCCATGTACTTTTTCAACATGGAGATCTGAAATACCGGATGAACCGCTACTAACTTTTGTGGTAGCTCCAACTCATAAGCTACATTGCTAATCCTCTTGGATATTTTGTAAGGACAAACATACCGGGGACTAAGTTTCCCCTTCTTACACAACCTCACAACACCCTTCATGGGTGAAACTTTCAAGTAGACCCAATCATCCACTTTGAACTCTAAGTCTCTTCTCCTAACATCTGTATAGGATTTTTGACGATTCTGCGCTGTTTTCAACCTCTTTTGAATAACTTTCACATTCTACATAACTTGATGAACTAAGTCTGGTCCTATCAACCCAGCTTTACCAACTTCAAACCATCCAATAGGAGATTTGCATCTTCTCCCATAAAGAGATTCATAAGGAGCCATTTGGATGCTAGAATGGTAACTATTGTTGTAAGCAAACTCGATGAGAGGTACTAATAATCCCAATTACCTTGAAATCAATCACACATGCCCTCAACATATCTTCTAAAGTCTGAATAGTGTGCTCTGCTTGACCATCAGTTTGAGGATGAAAAGCAGTACTCAAATTCACCTTTGAACATAAGCCTTTCTGAAAAGATTTCCAGAAATGTGCAATGAATTGTGCTCCTCTATCTAAAATAATTGATATCGGAACCCCTTTAAGTCTGACTACCTCTTGAATATACAACTTAGCATAATCTTCTGCTGAATGTGTAGTCTTTATCTGTAAAAAGTGGGTTGATTTGGTCATTCGATCCACAATCACCCAAATAGAATTATGTTGCATGTGAGACCTTGGTAAATATGTGATTAAATCAATATTGATCATCTCCCACTTCCATTTCAGAAGTTCTATATTTTGAGCCATACCACTGGGCCTTTGGTGCTCTACTTTAACTTGTTGACAATTCAGGCCTTTAGCAACAAACTCAGCAATACTTGTCTTCATACTATTCAACCAATAAACATCCCTCAAGTCACGATACATATTTATGGAACCTGGATGGATATAATATCTGGAGCTATGAGCTTCCTCCATGATCCTCTCTTGAAGTTCATCCACTCTTGGTACACAAAATCTACCTTGATATCTCAATACACCATCTCCCCTTGTTCAAAAGGCATTACTTTTTTCTTATGAACATTTTCCTTCAATTCAAGCAAAATAGGATTTTGGTCTTGCTTTTCTTTCACTTTGACACAAATGATGATTCAACCCCATTCATCACCACTACTCCTCCTTCTGTGGAATCCATTAGTTGAATTCCTAATCGTACAAGTCTGTGCACATCTTTTGCTAAATCTTTCTTATCTTCCTCAAAATAGGTGGTACTACCCATAGACAACATGCTCAAGGCATCAACAACAACATTAGCCTTACCTGGGTGATATAAATACTCATGTCATAATCCCTGAGTAACTCTAACCACCTTCACTGTCTGAGATTAAGCTCTTTCTTACTAAACACATACTGAAGACTCTTGTGATCAATGTATACATCTACATGAACACCACACAAATAATGACGCCATATTTTCAAGGCAAATACTACGGCAAACCAACTCTAAGTCATGGGTTGGGTAATTCTTCTCATGAACTTTCAACTGTCTGGAGGTGTAAGTTATAACTTTGCCATTTTGCATTAACACACAACCCAAACCAACTCTAGACGCATCACAATATATAACAAAGCCTTGCGTACCTTCTGGTAAGGTCAATATTGGGGCAGTAGTCAACCTTTTTTTTAATTCCTGAAAGCTTTTCTCACAAGCTTTAGACCATTTGAAACTTCATTGTTTTTTGAGTTAACTTAGTCAAAGGGGACACAATAGATGAGAACCCATCTATAAACCTTTTATACTCCTAATATCAGTTGGAGATGTGGGTCTAGGACAATTCTACCTTGCCTTTATATTTTGAGTGTCAACTTTAATTTCATCACCGGAAACAATGTGGCCTAAGAATGCCACAGATTAAAGCAAAAACTCACACTTAGAGAACTTGGCATACAACTCTTTATCCCTTAGAGTTTGGAGAACTATTCTGAGATGGCTAGCATGATCTTCCTCATTCCTTGAATATATTAGTATGTCATCAATGGATACAATAACAAACATGTCTAAATAAGACTGGAACACTATATTCATAAGGTCCATGAATGTTGCAGGCACATTAGTTAAACCGAACGACATAACCAGAAACTCATAGTAACCATAACGGGTCCTGAAAGTTGTCTTTGGAATATCACATTCCCTTACTTTTAACTGATGGTAGCCAGATCTGAGGTCTATCTTAGAGAAACAAGTGGCACCCTGAATTTGATCAAAAATATCATCAATTCTCAGAAGAGATATTTATTCTTGATGGTAACCTTGTTCAACTGATGGTAATTTATACACATTCTAAGGTAACCCATCTTTCTTCCTTACAAATAATATTGGAGTGCCCCTAGGGAGACATTTGGTCGAATAAAACCCTTCTCAAGGAGATCTTTCAACTGCTTGTTTAACTCATTTACCTCTGATGGTGCCATCTATATAGAGGAATAAATATAGGACGAGTATCTGGAAGAAGGTCTATACCGAAGTCTATCTCTCTCTCAGGAGGGACTTCGGGAAGATCATCTGGAAAGACTTCTAGAACTCTTTTACTAGTGGAACTGATTGAATAAGAGGTACCTCAACACTAGAGTCATTAACACGGACTAAGTGATAGACACACCCCTTGGAAACTAACTTTCTTGCCTTAAGGTACGAAATAAAATGGCATTTAGGCACTGTTGAACTACTCTTCCACTCTATAACTGGCTCATTAGGGAAACTGGAACTTAACTACTCGAGTTCTACAATCTATTGACGCAAAAATTGGCATGGAGCCAATCCATACCTAGAATGACATCAAAATCTATCATATCTAACTCAACTAAGTCAGCCATGGTACTCTTGTGATTGATGGAAATGGTACAATCATAATAGACTCTCTCTACTATAATAGACTCACCAACAGGTATGGAAATACTGAAGGGCTCAAGAAGTTTCTCAGGAAGAACATTGAAATTCATAGCAATATAAGGAGTTACAAAGGATAAACTCGCTCCTGGATCTAGAAAAGCATAAACATTAAAGTAAAGACTGGATCATACCAATGACAACATCTGAAGAATCCTCTTGCTCTTGGCGATTAGTTATAGCATACAAACCCCTGGAGTAGCTCCTCTATATGCAGCTTTGTCTGGTGGAGCAACTGAAGAAGACTAGGCTCTATTGCCCCCATCTGTTACCCTGCTTGTTCTTCGGATACTCTAGCATAAAATGACCATTTGGCCACTCTTAAAGCAACCAATGGACCGTCACGACACAACCTATATGGTTCCTACCACACTTAGCACATGTAGGAGGCTTACTACCCCCTTGTGCCATACTACCTTGATAATAGGCATGTTTAGCTCTAAAATTATGACTATTATACTCATTTTTGTTCTTTGGTGCAGGTGCACTAGCAGATGATGAAGCAGGTCCTTTTTGTTTCTGTTGGAAGGAAGACCGGTTCACATTATTCTTTGCTGCCCAGACTCATTCCCCGATGTCTTTGCCCTTTTATTCTTAAACTCTTCCTTATCGCTCAGCTTGTCCTCCTCAACTTGTTGCACATAGATCATTATCCTAGCTATGTCCATATCCCTTATCAACATAGTTGCCTTGCCTTGCTTGCTTAACAGGCTAGACAACCCAACAATGAATAAACTCATCCTGCTCCTCATGTCAGCAACCATCTCCGGAGCATACTGGGAAAGTTGTGTGAACTTCAGATTGTACTCATGGACGCTCAAAGAATCCTGCTTAAGAGTGAGAAAACTGCGTACCTTTGCTTCTCTCAGTTCTCGAGGGAAGAAACGCCCCCAAGAATGCCTCATTTAAACAAGCCCAACTCACAGGTGGTGCACCCTCATCTCGGTTCTTCTTCCATTGATCAAACCAGATTCTAGCGACACTCTTCATGTGGTATGTAACTAGTTCCACCCTCTCAGCATCAGAAACATGCATGATCTCAAAAACCTTCTGAAGCTCCTCAACAAAGTTATCTGGATCCTCAGTAACACTGAACTAGTGAAGCTTGGAGGATCCATCCTTAAGAACTCACGGATCCTTGAAGTGTCAGCCCCTTCTATCGATTCTATCTTTGTCCAACTTGATTGGTCAGAGCTTGACTTAGCATACGGATAGCTTCACGAAATTCAACATTGGGACCTCTCATTGGTGTTGCACTTTAGGTGCATTAGGTACCCCTTGCTCCTCAACATTACGCCTAACAGGAAGACCTCTGACAGCTCTTTATTAGGCATGATCTAAAAGAAATGTGCAAGCACATATTAGAAGAATAGAGATTACTCGATTGCACAAATTGAGTATCAAAGAAGTAAAGGAATTTCCTAAATGATGCAGCCTCATAATTATGATGTGGCGCACTTCACACCGATAACTAGGACTCTACAGACACGGCTTCATAGACTCCTTAGGACTCTTGAACTTTATGCTCTGATACATTAGTTGTCACGCCCCAAAGCCTACACCCTGGGTGGGGACTGGCTCTCGAGAACCATTGCTGGCCCCAAGCAAATCCTTGGTCTAGATTACTACTCAGCGGAAGATTTACTCATGACAAAAATACTTTAAAAGTAAATTGAAATCTCAATAAATAACTTAGAATGTGTAAAGAACATTCACTAGCCAAAATGGCACTCAAGTCTCAATAATCAAAAGATGAATAGAAAGACTCAAGAACTAACATCAACTACTATATGTACGTCGGTATAAGACCCACGACATCCTAATGAACTAAAACGATAAAGTAATGAAAATGGTGATCCTCCGGAAGCAAGGAGGCTCACCAACAAATCTGAAGCTGAACTGGATCAAAGATGTGTTGGATACTGATCCTAGTTACCTAAATCTGCATCATAAAAAAATGCAGGCCAATTGGCATCAGTATATTGAATGTACGAGCATGCGAGGGAATACTAAAACAAAAACATAAGGTTGAAAGGCGATTGAAAGGACAAACCTGGCCTCAACTCATCAAAACTGAACTGAACTCATTTCAATATAAAGCAATAATATAAATTCAATATAAAGAAAACCATTTAAAACGTGGATAACAACTCTATGTATTTAGAAATACAATAGTAACTCTGCATGTACGTAAAGATACAATATAAACTCTGGATGTATATAAAAATACAATTTACTTCTGTGTATATAAAAATACAAAATACTTATGTGTGAGTTTCTCTAACTGACAACCATCACTTAAGAGTTATTGTGATGATACAACGTTTCGGTTCACGCTGCCAGGGCTATCTTATACCTTGCCGAGGGTATAGAACCTGACTACTAAGTGGATCCACTAGTCTATGCTAAAAGCACTAAGGAATCATCTAAAAAGTATGACCCTTTTCTACCTATGATAGATACATGGTTTATGGGGCTGGGAGTTGTCTGAACTCTCCCCCAAATCGATGCTCAATACTACTCCCAAAATATAATACTAGCTCTTATGTTTAAAAACATACTTCTTTCTTTGGTTTAAGATAATTGCTCAAAACTTAGCTCAAAGGCTATCTTGGAAATCAAAGTTTCCTCTCTTGCTTAATTCTAAATGCATTTACTCTTTTACTAAAAACTAGCTCAAAGGCTCTTTTGGAAATCAAAGTTTCCTTTCTTGTTTAAATGTGAAAACATTTTAAACTCTTTGGGAATACATAGTCCCCATATACTCTTTGAAGAAATGAACTTCAACTTTACTTTTTACTCAACTCAAAACTCAAGTCTTAAAACAAAAGGAAACGTTTGTAAAAGACTTTTGAAAAACTCTAAGAACTTCTCTTGACTTGACACTTAACTTCTTTTGACTTGACTCATAACTTTCCTTGAATTGAATTATGGATTCAAGGTTGATGATCTCATGTTTTTGATGATTTCATGTTGTTTAGACATACCTTAGAGTGTAGAATCAACTAGGAAACATAGGTACGTTTCAAGGGAACTAGTACGAAAAGAAGTGGGAAAAAGTAGAAGACCTGCCGTCCCTGGAGCTCTGAGTATCGCGGGGAGCCAGAGCCAAAATTTCAGAACTAATGTTGGAGTGCGCTGGCTAGAGCGGTGCCCTAGGGGAAAAACTTGAGAACACTTTGTGGGGCGCTCTAGCTGGCGTGGTGCCCCAACCCTTTTCCCCAGAATTTTAACGAATTTCCTTAGTCATTTTTCAACTCTAAATCCTCTAGATTCAATTGGGCCTTTCTTCAAACACTTAGATTCAACTACATAACAAAAATATGCAAGAATCTACTCAAAATGACATCAAATTGCACGAATTTAGATCAAGAACTTCTCAACAACTTCAACAATCAAGAACCCAATAGAAACTTCAAACAAATCCATTGAACTCAATTTCTAAACCTTCAAGAATATAAATTCGCTAAAATAAATCATAATTGGCGCGTGGGTGAACTAACCCAATGCTATGTGATCTCACATACCTCGTAGGGATCACCCCTTGACGAAATCCACGATCTTAGCTTCAAGAACTTGACGATTTCTCGTCTCTTCTCCTTTTTTTCTCCTCTTCTTTTCTCTTCTCTCAAAACCCTACCTCTTTTTGATGAACCGTAAACTAAACCAAATAAGTTTAGACCCCATCTTAATTACCAAAAACGAAATTAAACAATTGGGTAGTGAAAAGACCATAATACCCTTCTAAAATCCGGTTTTGACTTTCCTTATCTAGACAGCCCAACTTCAAATGGACATATCTCACTCATACAAACTTGAATCTGAACAAACTCGGCGGCATTGGAAAGATAATTCAAAGATATTTCCTACGGTATCTTGTAGCACACGTAACTCATCCTGTGCTGAGAGTTATAATCATTTGAAGTTGACCCAAAACTCATACTTAACATGACTTAGCCAATTTTCCAGATTTTTCATTCTTTCCAAAAATGACTCTTTTGAATTCTATCTTTTTCTAGTTGCGGGGTGTTACAAGTCTACCAGAAAATAGGGAGTTACGAAGGATGAAATTTCATAGATAAATAATATAATTTCATGTTAATTCCATTTAGTTACGGATTCACGTGACAAAATATAAGAAAATTCATGAATTAGCTAGGAGCTTTTTAGGGACGAATTAGTTTGGGATTACCGATAAATTCCATAACTAATTTCATTTTTAGTAGTATCGATCACTCAACTAATGATCTTTATTTGGTTCTTTCACAAAATAATTTCATAAAGGCCTTTCATCTAAGTAAAATAAGAAATATTATGATTTATTCTTTGTGTGTGTTTATGGGACAAGTGCTTGTGCTAAAGTTAATATTTTTCATAAAATCGTGTAATGGTTACTTTGTCAAAACTTATCTGGGGGAAAAATAATATATAGATATATGACATTCTGATTACTTAAAAAGAAATTTACACAATCTAAGTCTTGTGAGATCAAGTCATTTTTGAGAATGTGATAAAAAAAATTTACTGAGATTAACCTAAATGTTCAATACTTCAAATTGTGACATTAAATTAAATGTAGGTAAATAAATTGTAATATTTAAGAGGCATGGCACAATATTGCTATAATTAATGTTGTTGTATATTAAGTTTTCTTGTAGTGATAGATATTTATAATGAACAGTCATAAATATGTTTTTGATAAAACCAAAACATTATAGCACATTAAATTATACAAAAAAAATTCTTATATTATCGGTGCATACATTTTAGATCTTTTAAATGTTATACAAAAATGACAATATGGTGAGAATTGATAGGTATTTCGCTACTTCTCTAGGATGGTAGTGAGAGAAGAAAATTGCGGTCCAATATAATTTTAATCATATAATTTTTCGCTAAAAGGAATTTGGATGAACCTCCTACTTATCGCACAAAATAAGTCTTATTCAAACAACCAAAAAGGAGATGACCCTATCACGTTTTATTTATTCAAATAACCAGAAAAGGAGAAGGAACAAAAAAAGGATCTCAGTAGCACTATTTGCATATATTTTAGATCTTTTAAATGTCATACAAAATGACAATATGGTGAGAATTGATAGGTATTTCGCTATTTCTCTAGGATGTTAGTGAGAGAACGAAATTGTGGTTCAATATAATTTTAATCATATCATTTTTCGTTAAAAGACGTTTGGATGAACCTCCTCCCTATCGCACAAAAAATAAGTCTTATTCAAACAACCAAAATAAGGAGAAAACCTATCATATCTCATTTATTCAAATAACCAGGATGGAGAAGGGGGGGAAAATGATTCAATAGCACTATTTGTTGTTAATCAAATAAATGTGATGACCCACAGTTCACAAAATTTAATGCAAATTGCATCATTGCACCAGCTGGGAATCA
>NW_026020728.1:0-5000 GCF_900185275.1 Solanum verrucosum
ATTCCTGCAGATATTTCTCTTTCTAACCAAACAATTACTAGTACACCTATTGTGATTCCTAATACAAGAGTCACAATAGGGACAAGCATCCATATGATCCCATAGACTTCTTTTAAGGATTCCAATTTGGAAAAAGAATTGATAGTCTCTATTTCTGTTGTATCAATTATCATTTCAACGATCAACTTCTCCCATAATGATATCTATGCTACCTAGTATTGTCATAATATCAGCCAATTTCATTCTTTTAACTAACTGAGGAAGAATTTGCAAATTGATAAAACCTGGTGGGCGAATTTTCCATCTCCAAGGAAAAACGCTCTGGTCTCCTATCAGAAAAATCCCCAATTCTCCTTTTGGGGCTTCAACTCTCACATAAAGTTCTTGTTTCGACAATTCAAAAGTTGGAGAAGGCTTTTTACTAATAAACCGATATTCAAAATCATTCCATTCAGGATCTTTTAATCTGTCAAAACGTCGCATTTCTAAATTTTCGTAAGGCCCTCCTGGAATTCCTTCTAGAGCCTGTTGAATAATCTTTATGGATTCTGTCATTTCACCGATTCGTACTAAATAACGAGCTAATGAATCCCCTTCTCGTTGCCATTGAACCTGCCAATCAAATTCGTCGTAAGACTCATAATGATCAACTTTACGAAGATCCCATTCTATTCCGGAAGCTCGTAGCATTGGTCCCGATAAACCCCAATTTACTGCCTCGTCTCTCCCAATAATGCCTACGCCTTCAACTCGTTCTAAAAAAATAGGATTCCGGGTAATAAGTTTTTGATACTCAGCAACCCCTGTTAAAAAATAATCGCAAAAATCCAAACATTTATCTATCCAGCCATAGGGTAGATCGGCAGCCACTCCTCCAATACGAAAATAATTATGCATCATTCGCATACCGGTGGCAGCTTCGAATAGGTCATATATCAATTCTCTTTCTCGAAAAATATAGAAGAAAGGGGTCTGTGCACCAATATCCGCCATAAAAGGACCGAGCCATAACAAATGAGAAGCTATCCGACTCAACTCCAACATAATGACTCTGATATAGCTAGCCCTTTTAGGTACTTGAATATTGCCTAATTGTTCGGGTCCATTTATGGTTATTGCTTCTGTGAACATAGTAGCTAAATAATCCCAACGTGTTACATAAGGCAAATATTGTATAATTGTTCGGTTTTCCGCAATTTTCTCCATCCCTCTATGTAAATAACCCAATATTGGTTCGCAGTCGACAACATCTTCACCATCTAGAGTAACGATGAGTCGAAGAACACCGTGCATTGATGGGTGCTGAGGCCCCATATTGACTATCATGAGGTCTTTTCTTGTAGTTGGTGCAGTCATAAGTTTTTTAACGATTCATTCTTCCATGAATTACTGAAAGTGAAAAGAAGTTCATCAAAATTTAATCGAAACATATAAGTGAAAATGAAATAACTCTTCAAATTAATCAAATTAACGAGTTTTTGTCTCTCGAATGTCCAACTGATTAATTAATTCTTTATAACGTACTCTATTTTTTTTTGCCAAATAAGCTAGCAGTCGTTGACGTTTTCCCAAAATTTTCTTCAAACCTCTCTGAGATAAATAGTCTTTTTTGTGCAATTCTAAATGTGAAGTAAGTCTCCGTATCTTATTGGTGAAATTGAATACTTGAAATTCAACAGATCCTTTCTTTTCTTTTTGAAAAATAACTGAAATGACAGAATTTTTTACCATAAATGAATTTCCCCTTTCTTTATTTTACAGATATGGATTTTTTAGAATTTTATTGATCAGTAATAATAATGCCAGTAATTTGAACGTGGTATATAGACTTAATTTCTTTATGAACCTCTAATTTTAGCAATTCCAATAAATTAATCAAATTTCAAATTTGATTCAGATAGGAATCCAAAAAGGTGGTAGGTACGTTTTTTTCAGTCACAAAAGCGAATAATTGAAACCTAAAATCCTAAAATGAAGAAGATTCTGTTGATTCATTTCTAGATCTAATCAATACCTTATTTTATTGATTTAGTATTGTCTACTCGAATTAGATTCGAATGAGATGTAAAACAAGGCATGTTTGCATTTGTTTGCTTTCAGATACTCTATACGAGACAGGGTATATAGTACTATCAATTAATTTTCAATCGTGGATACATATGTATCCTTAAGATACTGAAACGGCTACCATTATTGGTATCAAACCAATAACGATTCATACAAGCTAAATCTTCTAATCGATAATTAGGCCAAAGAAAGAACTTAAATTTAATTAATTTATTTTTATCTTTATAAAGGGGTTTCCGTTCACCCAAAAATTGACTCCAGTTTTTTACATTGGTTTCGTTGCAAAATACTGAATTTCTATCGACGACATTCCAATTCAAAGAATTAAAAAAACTTCGAATTCTCAATTCTCTACGACGTCTAGACCATAAAATATTTTCAGGAACAAGCAAATCAAAATGAGTTTTTTCTGTATTTATTCTTTGAGTTTGAGGTTGCAGAATGAATTCGTCAAAATTCTTTTTATCAACATATCTTTGTTCTCGGTATCTTTGATTAGTTTGGTGTTTACTTTTATGAACCAATGAAATACCTATGGTTTGATACATAATAAATTGTCCATTATGTTTTACAGACAACCGAATAGGTTCGATAATCAATACCCCCTTCTTCATCAAGTCTGTAAGAGGTAAATTTGCCTGAATCAGCATTATATCCAAACTCATTTCTCTCCTTTGAATTGACGATATAGTAATTTTGGTTGGATTTATCAGTCGAAGCAGGAGACAATATACCTTGATATTTTCGAGCATTCTTTTATTCAAAGCATCGTTCCATCTCAATTGAAAAAGCAAATAACGTTTCAAGAACAAATCTAGTTCTGCTTCCGTGTTGCTTTTGTATTGTTTTTTATTTTGACCCTTTTTTGTGTCTGATTCCACGTAATCTTTTTCAAGATCGGTTTGATGTTTTGAAAAAACAGGGCTCAGATTTCCTTTGTTTTCTATATCTGATCCACGCTCTCTTTGACTTGGGGGTTCTTTTGTTTCTTGACTTCGATTCTTTATTTTTTTATTTGATGGTAGAAAAAAGTTTTGTTTTTGGTTTTTATTTTGAATAACATTTTCATTTGTATTCAAATTAAAAAGAAGGAATTTGCTTGGTATAATCCACGGTTTTATTTTATAGACATTATAAAGTAGTACAAATTCTGGGAAGAACCAAAATTCCAGATTCAATATGGGACGATTAAATATTTTTTCATTCATTCCCATCCAATCAAAAAAGACTTTTTTCGAATTTTTTTGAGTTTTTTCTGGATTTTGATGAGTTGTAAGATAAAAAACCCCTTTTTTCTCAATTTTATCAATTATTTGATAATTATTAATACCAATTTTAGTATTTGGATTACTGTTGGTATCGATCTTAACCCAGGCTTCAATATCTCCTTTTTGTCTAAGAGAAAAATGGATAATTTTCCAATCAAAATATTTTCTATCGAGATTTCTTTCTATATCTAGAATATTGACCTTTCTTAGATAATTATTGATATGAAGATTGCCGGGCATATCAACAAAGTTGTGTTTGGACGTGTTGGAATTATACGAAATTTCTAAGTTCTTCTTTACTTGAAAGGGTAATCTAGAAAAAAATGAGTCACTTTTATTTTCATAATTAATTGATTTATATGCTAAAAGACCATATCTATAACATTTTTTAAAATTATCTTTTTGGTTTGATAATGAATAGAGTTCCGAATCATTTTCTTTTTTGTAATGAATTAATTGGTCTTTTTCATATGAATTCCATTTGTTTAAGTTTCTATTTTGATTTTGAGCCATACAACTTTGATTAACCTTAGTTCGCCATTTTTTTGGCATTAATCTAGACCATCTAATCTGAGATAAATCGTATTGATAATGCCATCTTAACCAGTTTTTCCATTGATTGATTCTATAACTCTGAAGTTTCTTATGTTTTAATTCCGAATGAAATATTCCTAGTGTTTTAAAATAGTTCTTTATTTTAGTCTTAAGGAAGCAAGACGTTGTGTTATATTGAAGAACAGATCTAAATTTAGACAAATTAATAACTTGGGTTTGTGATAATTTGTAAAATACATATGCTTGTGACAAGTAGGATAAATCACAAAAAATATGTGAATTTTTCTTACTAATATTATAAAGTGACTTTTTTATAGTCGAAATAAAGATAAAGTGAATTTTTTTTTTATTAGTAATTTTTTCTTGATTTATTTCATTATTGGAGATGAATTTCTCAATCAATTTGTTTGTTGATTCAAGAAAGAGTTGTGTAGTAATTCTAGGAATATTAATGATAGATAAAAATAGATCGATGTATAATCTTTGAATGAATAATTTGAGAAAATAATGGAATTTCCATATTACTCGAGTATTTCTTCTTTGTAATATTTGGAAAAATTTTTTTGGCGATTCGAGTTTTTTAATATTATTTGTTTTATTAGGATTAATGTCTATTTCTGGAGTTACTTTCTTTTTATCTTTTGTAATTCTTTCTATTTGATTTTTGATTGTACTTGTTCTATCAGTCAAATCCTTCATTTTTGTTTCTATCAGTGAAGAATTTGGCCAATTTCCAGATTCAATTTGACTAAATGATTCGTTAATTATTTGATTACTAATTAGATAATCTTTTTCTTTTTTTGTTTCATTGGATTCCGATATTTCTTTGAATCTAAATAATACAATTGGATTTACTTTTGAAAGTTCTTTTTTTATTTTTTTTAGAAATCCAATACTTTTGATAAACCATTTTTTGGTTTCTTTTGAAACTCTTCTAAATAATTTTGTTTTTCCTTTGAAAATTTTTAGAGTTAGAAAATATTTCTTTTTTAATTTTCCAATTTTTTTTTCGAGTTCCTTAAAAATGGGCTCAAAAAAGGAAGGGCGCTTTCGGGGAGAACCAAAGGGAAGTTCAGCTTCCATTCCCCAAACTGTTAAAAAACAAAAATC
>NW_026020729.1:0-19894 GCF_900185275.1 Solanum verrucosum
GCTTCTGAAAGGAGGTGTAATTTGAGTGTATCAAATTTTGGCGCCGCTTGCCGGGGAATCTGGCTTTTAGATTTAGTTTAACTACAATATTGAATGTTAGTCAAATATTTCCTAATTTTACTTTTTTTCGTTTTTGTTTTGTCTCTCTCAGTTCCGACTCTTGGTGTGCCAAGTACACGGAGCCAAGGCGAACACTTACTTCCGTCGATCCAGAGTTGAAGAGAACTTTGCGAAGAATGAACAATCAAGGACTTCCAGTTCATCCTATCGGAGGAATCTAGATGAAGCAGTTGAGTTACAGCAGCCAAGAGTAGTTGGTGGGGAAAACCGGGGTCTAGCTGAAAATCAATTGGGAGATGCAGTGAGTGTGCATGGTCCACCAGGCCACAACATCCTAGACAACTATCGGGCAACGTCGACATAGCAGATTCGAGGACCCATCGTCCTACCTTTTTTACCTCCAGGGACACATTTGTGGTGACTAGTAGTTTGATGCAGATGCTTTCAGCAAAAGGCTTTATTTTCAGATCGCCATCGGAGGATCCACTATGCTCACTTGCCAAGCTCAGAGTGGTTTGCAAAAGTTGTGTTGGAGACCAGACTTGGATATGAACGTCATTGGGTTACGAGTGTTCCTCTGTCACTGACAGGCGATGCTGCAGTATTGGTTCACTGAGCTTCCTTATAACTCAATTTTCACATTGGGACCAACTAGCAGAGGTATTTAAAGCAAAGTACTATCCATATCTAAGAAGCCTCAATCACAAAGTCGGGTCAACAATTTTGTGGCATTACCTGGAGAGTCTGTGGTAGCTCGTGGGACAGATTCAGCTTTCGTAAGAAGTGTCCCAAATCACCGTGATTGATGATGAGTCACTGAAGGATATATTTCTATCGAGGGACATGATGATAACAATAAAGCAGTACTTGACACTATTGCTGGAGATTCACATGTGATTTACATACGCACAGATTGCTGAAAAAATTAGAGAGGATCTCTCGCAACAATAAAGCGTGGAGCATAGAAGGTCAGATACTGAGAAAACATTTGCTGTTCATAATGCTACTGTTAACTCTGCAGAGGATATTCGTGAGGAGATGGCTCAAATGAGGACAAAGTTGGGTTGGTATTGAAGCATGTGAGTGGAGGAGCAGAAAAGGTAAATGCTGTAAATTACTTAACTAGAACTCCACCACCAGTTGAGGAGTGTTACTATGAAGAGGACACCAAACGCCCAAGGATCCAACACGGAATATTGGTGCCAAGGTCAAGGGAACCAAGTCGGAACTATGGAAATTTACACCGAGAAGGTCACTATGTCCGAGATGGGAACTCAATCGCGACAACAACTACAACAGGAACAACTATGGCAACAGAAACGATCGGGTTGGACCCTATGTTCCCCTCAAAATCAGGAATCTGGTGCTAGGGAAGTTGGAGGTAGTATGACGCGTATTGAAGATATGCTGTAGAAGATGATGAGAAGGTTTTGATACTGATGAGAATGTGAAGGAGATGAGAAACGACTTATTTGGTATTGGTCAAAAGGTTGATGCCCATGCAATGTCAATAAAGCATCTAGAGCAACAGATGACGTAGTTGTCTACTATAGTGAACCCGCGTCAACCTGGCACTTCTTCCTAGAAACACCATCCAGAATCCAAAGAAATGGACATTGTATGGCCAATTACCACTCGAGGAGGTAAGCAAACCATAGATCCACCTATGCCGTCTGTGGTAGAAGTTGAGAATAGAAAAAAGATGATGTGGTGAAAGTTAGAGAGGAGTCAGAGGTTGTGACAGAACAAGAAGTGGAGATACTCAGAAAGTGGTTCCCATACTAGACCTCCACCACCTTTTCCTCAAAGGTTAGTGAAGAAGACTGAAGATGGGAAATATCGCATGTTATTCACTATGTTGAAGCAGCTTTCTATCAATGTCCCTTTGATAGAAGCCTTGGAGCAAATGCCTGGATATGCAAAATTCATGAAAGATATGGTGACAAAGAAAAGGTCTGTGAGTTTTGAAGATGATGATAGATTGCAGCATTGTAGTGCTATTGCTACAAGATCTCTGGTGCAGAAGAAGGAAGACCCTGGTGCTTTCACGATCCCATGTACTATAGGGTTATTACACTTTGCTAAGGCATTGTGTGATCTTGGTGCTAGCATCAACCTCATGCCTTTATCTATTTACAAGAAGTTGGTCTAGGGGATCCAAAGCCCACTGCAATGCGGTTACCGATGGCTGATCAGACTGTGAGGTTGATTTTGAGGTTCCCATCATCCTTGAGAGACCATTTCTTGCCACAGGGCGTGCGTTGGTTGATATGGAAAAGGGACAGATGAAGTTTAGACTGAACAATGAAGAAGCAACTTTCAATATCTGTAGATCCATTGAAGCAGAATGGTGAGCTACAAACAGTATCTGCTATAACTTACAGAGTGGAGAGTGGGTCAAAGTGCAAATTGAAGAGCGATTAGGTGTTGAGGCACTAGCAGCAGTCATGATGAATTTTGGTAGTGATGGTATTGAAGATATGATGTGTTGGTAGACGCACTTGATAAGTGTGAATACCGGTCCAAACCAAAGAAGTATGAGCTAGACATGAAGAATCGCGAGTCCCCACCCACAAGACCATCTATTGTGGAGGCACCGAAATTGGAGCTTAAAGCTCTACCACCGCACTTGAGGTATGTATATTTAGGCGAAGAGAATACTTTGCCGGTCATCATTGCAGCAGATTTGAATGCAAGGCAAGTAGAGTTTGGTGACTGTATTAAAGAAGTTCAAGCAAGCGATTGGGTGGACTATTGCAGATATTATTGGGATCCCCCCGGTATCTGTTCTCACAAAATCCAACTCATGCCAGATCATAAGCCCAGTGTTGAGCACCAGAGAAGATTAAATCCACCTATGCAAGAGGTAGTCAAAAAAGGAGATCATCAAGTGGCTGGATGCGGGAGTTATTTATCCCATCTCAGATAGTAATTGGGTTGTCCTGTGCAGTGTGTACCAAAAAAGGTGGTATGACTGTGGTTCCAAATGAAGAAATGAGCTTGTTCCAATGAGGCCTGTCACTGGATGGAGAGTTTGCATGGATTACCGGAAGTTGAATGCATGGACAGAGAAAGACCACTTCCCTATGCCATTCATGGACCAGATGTTAGATAGACTTGCAGGCAAGGGTTGGTATTGTTTTCTTGATGGGTATTCGGGCTACAATCAAATTTCTATAGCTCCAGAAGACCAAGAGAAGACCACCTTCACTTGCCCATATGGGACTTTGCTTCAAACGAATGTCATTCGGATTGTGCAATGCTCCAGCGACCTTCCAGAGATGTATGATGTCGATATTTTCTGATATGGTGGAGGACACTATTGAGGTGTTCATGGATGATTTTTCAGTGGTAGGTGATTGTTTGATCACTGTCTAAAACATCTGGCCGAGGTGCTCAAAAGATGTGAAGACTGCAACTTGGTGCTGAATTGGGAGAAATGTCATTTCATGGTAAAAGAAGGTATAGTGTTGGGTCATCGAATTTCAGAGAAAGGTATTGAGGTTGATAGAGCTAAAGTCGAGGTAATAGAAAAGCTTCCACCACCATCTCTGTAAAAGGTATTAGAAGTTTTCTTGGGCATGCAGGTTTTTATAGGAGATTCATCAAAGATTTCTCAAAAAATTGCAATCCCTTGTGCAAACTGCTCGAGAAGGAGAATAAGTTCTGCTTTGATGATGCTTGTCTTAGAGCATTTGGAGAGTTGAAGGAAAAGTTGGTTACAGCACCTATCATTATTTCACCAGATTGGGGACAACCGTTTGAGGTAATGTGTGATGCGAGTGGAGTGGCGCTTGGTGTAGTATTGGGTCAAAGGCGTGAGAAAATTCTTCACCCTATTTACTATGCTAGCAAAGCTCTGAATGTGGCCCAGAAGAATTATACAGTGACCGAACAAGAACTTCTTGCGGTGGTTTTTGCATTCGAAAAATTTCGTTCCTACTTGCTTGGTACTAAGGTCATAGTGCATACTGACCATTCTGCATTGAGGTATTTGATGGCGAAAAAGGATGCAAAACCACGATTGATCAGATGGGTATTGTTGCTGCAAGAGTTTGATTTTGTGGTAAAAGATAGAAAGGGAACCGAAAATCAAGTTGCCGACCACTTGTCCAGATTAGAGGAAGAGCCATGCTAAAGCTTGGAGATAGGGCTGAAATTAATATGCTTTTCCAGATGAACAGGTATTGCTGCTTCTAATGATTTGATTCCTTGGTTCGCAGACTTTGCTAATTATTTGGCAAGCGACATTGTGCCACCCGATTTGTCTTTTCACCAAAGAAAGAAATTTATGCATGATGTGAAGAAATTCTTTTGGGATGAACCTTATTTGTATCGTAGTTGTGCTGATGGGATTATTCGTCGCTGTGTGCCTGAGGTTGAAATGTTGAGTGTACTTGAAGCATGTCATTCATCACCCGTTGGTGGGCATCATAGTGGTATTCGACTGCACATAAGATTTTGCAGTGTGGTACTATTGGCCTACCATCCACCAAGATGCTCATGATTTCGCCAAGTCTTGTGATCGGTGCCAAAGAGATGGAGGGATTTCAAAGAGGCAAGAGCTCCCTATGAATCCCATATTGGTGATCGAATTGTTTGATGTATGGGGCATTGATTTCATGGGCCCATTTGTGAGTTCATATGGGATAAAGTATATTCTGGTCGCGGTTGATTATGTATCGAAGTGGGTGGAAGCAGTAGCACTCCCCAACAACGAAGGTAAAAGTGTCACCGCATTCTTGAAAAAGAATATCTTCTCCAGATTTGGTACACCAGGGCTATTATTAGCGATGGAGGCTCTCACTTTTGTAATAAGTTGTTCAAAACACTACTTGAGAAATATGGTGTCCGTCACAATGTAGCCACTCCTTATCATCACAGACTAGCGGTCAAGTTGAGGTGTCCAACAGAGAAATAAAGCAGATATTGGCGAAGACTGTGAACGCCAATCGAACTGATTGGTCAAGGAAGCTTGATGATGCTCTATGGGCATATCGCACTGCATACAAGACCCCCATAGGTATGTCGCCTTACCAACTTGTATATGGGAAGTCTTGTCATTTACCAGTAGAGCTAGAGCACAAGGCTATGTGGGCAATGAAGAAGTTAAATTTGGATTGGGGCACTGCATCTAATCAAAGGATGAACGACTTGAACGTGCTTGATGAGTTTCGCCTAAAAGCTTATGAAAGTTCAGCCTTATACAAAGAGAAGATGAAGAGGTATCATGATCAAAGAATTGAAAAGCGAGAATTTGTGGTTGGTGATCGTGTGCTGCTATTCAACTCTAGGTTGCGCTTGTTTCCAGGCAAACTCAAGTCCAAGTGGACTGGGCCATTTTTGCTCACAAAAGTGCTCTCGCATGGAGCGGTTGAGCTTGAAAATAAGGATGGAACAAGGTTTGTGGTGAACGGGCAAAGGATAAAGATCTATCTGGGAAATGCTGAAACTGTGCAAGAAGTGATCGAGGCCTGCAATCTTGATGAAGTCTGATAATCAAGATACCTGCGTCGTGCCGCGACGTTAAATCAAGCGCTGCTTGGGAGGCAACCCAAGATGTAAAATCTAGCCAACAATAGGGTTCTGTTTTCCATTATGTAGTTTAGCTTTCTTTGATTACTTGCGTCTTTGTATCAATGTAGGTAGGGGTTTCAGTATTTTAGTTCTTAGTGTTGGCTAGAAGTAATATAGGGTCCGTGTCTAAAAAGTGTCCAGAAAATGTAAAAAATAGCCTATTGGTTGCTTCATGTGCAGGTACACCAGCAAGAAATCTGCAGAAAATGGTCTGGTGCAGAGGTCTACGGACCCCATCGACGGTCCGTCGATTGATCCACGGACCGTCAATGGTGTCCGTAGATCCCAGGTAAGTCCCTAAAATTGTCCTAGTATAATTGTGATCTACGGTCCCGATCTACGGACCGTAGATCGACTCACGGACCGTAGACGGGGTCTCGTGAGTCCAAACCCTACAGTTGACTGACCCGACCCGGACCCCATTACTTAAAACCCCCATTGTTTCAAATCATTTCCCTTCCCTCCATTACTCCCAAAACCGTTTCACCCACTCTTTAAACTCCCCAAATCACTCCATAACCACCACATAATATCCTCCCTTCCATATATTCCCAAAACCCTTCCATACCATAATCAACCCACTCCATAATCTGACAAAAAGGGTCCGGTGTTTGGTCAGTGACGAAAAGGTGACTCCTTGGTCTTGCTAAATCATAGTATCATCACGCAATCACCCCACTCCTTGTTGCTTGTAAGGTAATAGACTTTCTCTTCACTTTGAATTTCAATTCATAGATTGAATATAGAGGGTCGGGAGTGGGTCTTGACCTTGGGTAATTGTTAGATGAAATTGCATGATAAACTTGAATAGTACAATGCCCTTGGAACGATAGATAGTGATTGTATAGCATTAATTGTAATGTGAGTTTATGTGATCGTAAATACTATATGCTAGTTTCGACTTAGGGTTCCACATCTAGTCTAAATTGTTGGGTATAATAATCGGTCGGAATCTTAAGAATGACGAACTAGCATATTTAATTGTGTATATGCATGATTAGGTTGTGTTAATGTTGAAACCAAAAGCCAAAAATGTATGATACCTGGCACTGATTGCTTCCACGATACCCCGTCTACGGACCGTAGATGGGGTTCGTCATTAGATGCACCTGCAAATTTTCACCAAGTGTAAAACCACGGAGGTGGACTACGGTCCGTAGATCCATCTACGGACCGTTCTGCACTTCCGTGGTTTTCATCTGCGACCTATATTTCAGGCACCCTGATCCACGGAAGAGATCCACGGACCGTAGATCAGTCTACGGACCGTAGGTCTCCTCCGTGGATGACTCTGTAGCATCTGTCATATTTTTTTGTGGACTTAGTTTGGGTCGTTACCAACTCTAAATAGTTTCTTTTGCTGCATATGGTTAGTTTTGGCACTAATGACGTTCCTGCAGGTACGATGGCACCCAAGAAGATGGTCACCTACTCGAAACGGGGCAAGTCCAAATCGGTTGCCCCTAGCTTCCGGTTGATTGATGAGGACACCGAGAACGACTCTGACCCCGCATATGTGCCTCTCAACCCTAGGGCCTCTCGCGCAGCACCCAGGAGCACCCCCCGGAAGGTGATCCCCGACGTAGTCACTGTCTCCCAGTCTGATGAGGAGCACACACTGATCGGGTCACCAACTGGGGCTGCTTCCAGTTCAGAGGGACCTATGTCCAGATCCGAGTCTACCCATGCCTCAGGCTCCCAGTCTGCCACTCTTCACAATCAGAGTATGTCCATGCTACAGGGTCCAACGCCAAATCGTCCACAGGGTCTGGAGAGAATGACCAAGCAGCCTCGTCTGATGAGGCAACTAGTTCAGAGGCCATTCCTGCACCAAGGAATGATGAACCCGCTCCGGTAGCAGGGGAGCTGAATAGGTGGTGTGTCGAGGGTCAATGGCAAATCTATCGGGATGCAAAGATGGTGAATGACAAACAAAAAATGGCCCGATTAATTCAAGAGGAGCGCAGAGTCCTCACGGGGAGCTTGCATACTGTGCCAGATATTCACCGGCTGTTCAAACTTCACAAGTGTGACTGGATGGCTCGAGACCCAGGGACGTATAGCGAGGAGATTGTCCGGGAGTTCTATGCTTCCTATGCTGCCACTCTCCGCGGGTCCATTTCCAAGCGGTCAAAGCCACTAGCTCAGGCCCCGCTCACTTCCACCTTGGTTCGAGGGTGTCCGGTGGACATATCACCCGCCACCATTAGCCGTTTTCTCTATGGTCCTACCACGGGCCACTCTTGGTCTCCTAACACGTCAGAATTTGATTACCGCTGGGACATCGTGCGGAGTGGCACTTTCCAGAGGAATGCTGAGCAGCGAGAGGCTGTGATACTATGGCTGGCCAGGTACATTGCTGCAGATGGCGAGCGAGCAGAATGGGTCGCTGCTCCACGGTTGGGCATCCGGAAGGCCACATTGAATTTCGTAGCAAAATTCTTCTGGCTGTTGGTACGCAACAGAGTGTCGCCACAAAAGCTGACAATCAGGTCACTTGGGACAGAGCGGTGATGGTTGCTGCATTGGTGGCGGGAGTAGAGATCGACTTTGCCCGAATGCTGCTGGCAGAGATCCACGAGAGAGCTTTCAGGACCTCCACTACTTACCCTTTCCCCTGTCTGATATTTCACTTGTGCAGGGACTCTGGAGTGCCGATCTGGCATTGTGACAGGCTAGTCCACCCTACAGGGGCATTGGACATCGGCCTTATTCGGGATGACGCAATGTGGCAGCACCTCGCAGAGAGCCCCAGATTGAGGTACCCCCCTTGGGCTCCGATCTTGCAACACTGTGGGGCAGGCACAGGGCGGTGACCCCATTATCCCAGACCACACCGACACTGTCCCAGGCTCCTCTTCTCAGGCAGCTAGTGTTGCTCCTAGTTCTTCCCGGTCCACACCACAGTTAGGAGCGACGGTTGTCCCGATGGCCAGAGTACAAAAGTTAGAGGCGCAGATGGCCACACTGCTGCATCACATCCAGCCTTGGATGCAAAAGTCGATTGCCGAGTCCGAGGCTAGATTGGAGCGCAGGATGGAGGGGATGATGGACCGTAAGGTCCTGGCGGTTAATAAGCGGCTTGACGCCTTTGAGTTGCGAGTCCTCGAGCGATCAGTTCCGGCCACAGACTTATCTGCTTTGCAGGCTGACATAGCCAGCCTCCGGACTGATGTGGATGCCATTCTTGCTGCACCTTCAGTTGAGACTCAGGCTGCCCCTACTGCGCTGGCTGATGATACAGTGCTAGATGCTCTATTCAGTGGCATCGCCGAGGAGGGGCCTGCACCGACACATGCCAAGGGCAAGCGGCACCGTCTCATCGCACGGAGGAAGAGAAAGCTCAGAAAAGACAGCGTCGGCAGGAGAAGGAGGCTAGGAGGGCTTCGATTGCAGACGAAGAGTTGCGCCAGCAGAGGGTGCGTGAGAGAGCTGCAGGGGCATCGAGCTCTGCCCCAGTTGCAGAGGATCAGCCTATTTTGAGAGGCGTTGCGAGCACCACTGATGGTGCGGAGCGTTTGATAGAGAGCACTACTGAGGGTGCTAGGATTGCTGAGGTGGGCACTACTGAGGGTGCCCCCACTGATGTTCCAGAGGGCTCCGGGAAACCGGATCCCCCTGCTTGTTGATGATTCGCCGGCGCTTTGCGCCACAGGTTTGCTTCACTCAAATCCATTCACTTTTACTGTCTATGTATGCATTGTGGACAATTGCATCTATTTTTGTTGGGGGTGGGGTAAATGGATCGTGAGTGATAGGGTGAAGTCTGAGTAACCCAACTCATGTATCCTCTCTTGGGGTTTTCTTGCCTGTGTTCTTTTACCCCAAGAGACTGTTTAATTTTTGTTGAACCGGCATGTCTTAGGATTGTGTGTGTAGAAGCATGATACAGAACGAAGCATGATGGCTTAGGAAAAATGATACCCGTCAGATTCTGGGTTGTATGCTAGAAGTAGGCTACGAGTTGTTGATTGTGTTGGCTCTGAGTATGACATAGTAACAATCGACCTGATTGCATGATTAAACCTGAAACTTGAACTGGGTAGTCTGATAATCTGATAATGAAACTTGTGCCAAGAGTGGGTGAGAATCATTGACTGTTCAAACAGTTTTGTGCAAAACTAGAACTTGCCCGGTTAGTCCTGCTAAGACAATTCAATCTAGAGGATAGGAAGTGATCATAGGCCGTTGTTCTGAAAAATCCATAAATTGCCTAGAAGGATTCAACCAAATGAAATAACTGTTCCCTTTAATCCAACTTTGAGCCTAAAAATAAACCATTTCTTTCTAAAACCCCGAACTCACTTCCCATAATCTACTATGTTGGCCCCGGTCCCTCCTTGGACATGTGCACTTTGACTTAGGCCAAAAGCCTAAGTTGAGGGTGGCTAATGTAAAAAGTAACTTCAATCTTGGCCCTGACCTGACATCGGGTATTGTGAACCTCAACTAACGGAAAATTCATAAGTTGAGGGTGGCTATGAAAGATGAAACTGAAAGAAAAATGGGGATGAAAAGAAAAAAAAAATAAAATTGGGGGAAACGTAAGGAAAGGATGTGAATTATTAAAAGAGAAAGGAGCAATAAAATAAAAGGAAATTGAGCTACAAAGTTTAAAGTCACTTCCGTGGTTGAAGAAAATCAAGGGAAAGCGGTAAAGCAATAATATGACAAAAATAGGGCAAAAAGAGGTTAAAAGCCTAGTGTAATGACAAGGAGGGCAGAAAGTCACTAAACAGTACCCAAATGTACCACACCTGACCCTCAGCCTACGTTACAAGCCAATAAAGTCCTATAGTGATCCTGGAGTCTAGTTTGAAGAGTCTGAGCAGTGAAAATAAGGGCAAGCTTATGGCAGTAAGCACGAACTGTATTTGAAATTACTTCTGAGCGTGAGTGTTGAATAAATCCTTGTACCATGAATGAAATCAAATTTGTGCTAAAAGAGGATTTCATTTGAAGTAAGGGCACTAGTTCCATTGTTGGAAAGTTGGTATCTGGGTGACAGTGAGAAGGTGTCTGTTGTGTGTCAGTTGGTTGGTCTGTGTCATGATGGGATCCACATGAGTTAGCTTATCGAGTCTAAGAGAACGAATGTGCACCCGAACAATGAGGAGGTAGAGAGCCATGTGATTGCTTGAGTTAGAAATGCTTGCTTCTATACAAGTGTCGTTTAGAGTTCTAGTGCGTCGCTTGAGGACAAACAATGAATTTAAGTTGAGGGTGTTGATATATCGTGAGTTTACAGTATTTCTAATACATTTCACTTACAAGTTGTGTGTGTCTAGGGCCTTTTTATATTGGTTTTTATGTGTTTTATCATGTTTTGCAGGAAAGGTGTTCAGGCGCGGAAGTTTAGAGACAACGGAAGGAAATGCAGAAAAAGGCATCCACAAAGGTCATCTATGGACCGTAGGTCCATTCACGGTCCGTAGGTGATGACCGTAGATCAGCGGGAATGTGTTGAGGACAAATCAGGGAAATCTGACCAAGTGTGGAACCACGGTGCCCAATGACGGTCAGTAGATTGATCTACGGACCATACTGTTGATTCGTAGAGTGAGACTGCGAGGGTTCCAGTACCTGATTTTTGAAGTGCTAAGTATGGAGCTACGGAAGGGATTGACGGACCGTAGGTCGATCTACGGTCCGTGCTGCTGATCCGTCATTTGCTTCAGAGAAGCTGATTGTTGGATGCTGAAATATTTTCTAAGTCCCGAGTGACGGAAGGGACTTACGGACCGTAGATCCATCGACGGTCCGTAAGTCAGTCTCGTGGATCAAAGACGCGTACCTGAACAAAACTTTCCTTAATTTGTTTCCTTTTTTATTTAGGATTTGTTTGCTATAAATAGGACATGTAAACCTCGTTTTGGGGGTTAGACACTATTATTCTATTTTTGCTTTGTAACTTTGGAGATTAATTCGCAACCCTAGCAATTATTGATTTCCCAAGTTCGTTTTGAAGATTTTGGCTTTGCAATTCAAGTTAATTTTCTGGGTTTATTATTCTCTTTACGTAAGTTCATGATTTCTTCATCTACAATTATGAATTGTGTTTTGCTAATATGAGTAACTAAATCCACAACTAGGGTTGTGGGAACCATGATTGATTAACAAAGTATGAATAGTAAATAAACAATTCTTGACTAGTATTTTGCATGCATTGATAATTCTTTCGTTTAGAAGTCTTTTTAACGGTGGCCAACGTTAGAACTCGCCTTGTTACTACTTGCCGGACCAAGGAGGTAATTAACAAGAAAAGAATTATCAACATAGATTTAGTGTGATACTATCTAATAGGCTAGTGTCGATTGGTGCGAAGTAATAACTAAGCCAAACATCGATTATGATGTCTAATATGAGGTAAAGGTAAGGGTTAGTAAATTATACACACGTAGCCGGACCAAGGTGCAGGGTGAAATTCTCTAGATGCCGGACCAAGGATTTAGAGATACCTAACTTATCACTTTGCATGTAATACACTAGAAAAGGATTGCTATTACTAGGATTACTGCGTTATGACATTATGGGGAACACGTGTACCCTAGTTATTTCTCTTATCTTGATAACAACCAAAGTTGAATTTAATTATTGATTACAATATTAAGTCTTACTATTTGTTTCACACAAGCACAACCCCCCTTTTTATTACCTGTTTCTGGAAATAATTTGACTAATTGAATATAATTGTTGGTTAAAAGTAAAGTCTAAACCATTTCCTCGTGGGATCGATCCCAACCTACAAGTTGGGTTCTTTACTTGATAACGATCGATTATGCTTCTGAAAGGAGGTGTAATTTGAGCGTATCAAAGGTGTATGATCACATGTTTTTGGATGAGTTCTTGATGTTTAGACGTACCTTGGAGTGTTGGAAACAACTATGAAACATAGGTACAATGCGAAGGAACATGCATGAAAAAGTGGGGAATGAATGGGAAAGGTTGGCGTCCTTGGCACTCTGAGAGGCGCGGGGCGCCAGACCACAAAGCTCAGAAGGGGCTGGCGCGCCACCCGAAGGGCTGGACTTCAAAGTCCCTTTTGGGGCGCGCTGGCAGGTGCGACGCGCCACCCCTTTTCCCCGAAAACTCGACTTTTCTTCCTCCTTTGTCCAACTCTAAACCACCCTAACTTCAAGGGTTTCAACTCCAAACACTAAGAATCATAAAATCCCTCAACATACAAGAGATTCAACTAAAAAACACAACCAAATCATGTACTAAACCAACAAGAACTTCAACAACACAACCAACAACTTCAACAACACAACCAATCTTTTCTCGGAAATAAAACGAGTTTGGCGTGTGGGGAAAAGAGCCAACCCAACAATATGAACTCACATACCTAGTAGGGATCACCCCTGACGTTATCCACGACGATCTTTGACGAAACCTTGCTTGATCTTCTCTTTCTCCTCTTCTTCTCCTCTTCACTCACAAACCCTCACTCTCACTCTTTTAAAAAGGGAAGAACTGATCAAAAAAAATCAGTGTAACACACTAATATAACCAAAAGAATTGGTTAGGGAAAAGACCAAAATACCCTTAAAATTTTCGGACTAATTTCCCTGCCAACTGCCCAACTTCCAAAGGGCATAACTCACTCATACAAACTCAGAATCGAGCAAACTCGGTGGCGTTGGAAATATCATTCCACAAGCTTCGCAAAAATAACTGGAAATACACCTAATTCATCCTGATCTAGGAGTTATGACTGTTCAAAGTTGGCCAAAAACTCTTTTTTTTCCCATACTTAACAAATTTCCAGATTTTTGAATTAGTTCCAAGAATGACTATTTCCACTTCTAAGCCTCTTCATAGATATTTCAAATTGCCGGATGTTACAAATACCCATAAAACTCGATAGTATTATGATAGAGTAATTTGCCCCATAATATAATGATACTAGATGCTTCTTTGGTTGTGTTGCGCACATGCCCAACAATGAGAACAATTTAGCATATAGTTTTTATAAGAGCAAACTTTTTTGAGTTAGAGAAGTAGTTATGATGTCAATAACATCAAAAGGGACAGTCTTTAGAAAGCTTACATTCTACAAACACATTGAATTTTTAGACCTTTAGATGACATCAACAAAAATATTCGAAAACACAATTACGTGTACATAGTTATTGCACTCAAATAAAATGGTAGCACCTACGATAAGTTCAGAGAGTTAGTAAGTAGGGAATGTCCCAACACTGAGAGATCTTAAGTTCGAAACTCGTTGCATGCTTTCTTTCTTGGACTCGTCGCACTGGACTTAGTGTCTTGTCATCATAAAAATTACAGTGTTAAAATTCCTAAGAGATGAATCATCTATATGCCCAATAAATACATTCATTTTTCATAGTGCAACCAAATCTTGATTGAAGTGGTAGATAAACTAAACAATGAATAAACGTCGACCATTCTATGTGGTTATCAAAAATATTATATTTTCATAGAATTAAAAGTGCATATATACAAGATAATAAAAAAACAACTTGAATACAAGGTGAACAAACTATAATTACTCAAGCTCAAATGCTCAAGATTTTGCTATTGTTAGAAGAGCAGGGTTCATAAGTTAGACCTCACTTCACACAAATAGAATTGTAAGCTTCCTTCTTCGTCTTATCTTGAGAGATCCTTTTATATATAGATCTTTTCAACTTCCAAAACTGAAAATTAACCTAGTATCCATTCGATCACCTCGAAATTCAGGCCACCTATCCCCCCATAAATCATAAATAATATGCAGGATATATACGAGAAGGGGAGGAATAAGAAAAACACGGCTATCTATCCCCGCATCATATATGATATAATATACGAGAAAGGGAGAAATAAGGAAAACGCACAAAACTCAGGATGACTATGAAGGTGTTAGATATCTAGGTTACATGATTTAATAGATTAGACAATGCTAACTTGATTTAAAAAATGAAAATTTTAAATGATGCAATATACACATATTTTGCTGATTGATGTTATTATGGATGTTAACTATTTTGGAAAAAGACATCGAAAAAACAAATCAAACCGATTAAAGTACCTAAATGTTCCTATGATATGTTTTGTAGTTGTTTGAATGATTTTGATTGACACTTGGGGGTTGTATAGGTAGGGGTAACTTTTTCTATAAATTGGAAAAAAAACAATATATTTAATAACTACAGAACTTGCTGTTTCGCCATGTATATTTAATATGCTAGACTTACGTTTAAAGTACATAAATATCCCTAATGATGTTAGTTTCATTAATGAAGTAAAACAATCTGACCTGTTTTGGAATGCTAATTATGACTATGTTATTGTAATTTAGTACACAGATGGATCCTACTAAAATAAGTGTCTGAAACTTCAATTAGATATTAGAAAATAATTCTTCCGTTCCATATTAGCTATCCCAAATTACTAGTCAATTTACAAAATCAAGATATAATTAATTAAATTTTCTTATTTTACAATTGCAATTAATTCTTTTATTGAAAGTATAAACAAGTTTGTAGAGTATAAAGAAAGTTTCTTAAGAGGTAAATTAACTAAATTGTCCTTATTTATAATTTCATAGGGGGATGTACAAGGAAAAGTTGACAACTATCTTGGGATGGACAGAGAAAAAAAATTGAGTAAACGATGAAAACACAGATTTGTTATATTTAAAAATCGGAAAAGGGCCTAAAATATCCTTGAAGTATTGGAAATGGTACAAAACTACCCTCCATCCACCTATTGGCTCCAAAATATCCTTGTCATCCATCTTTGGGTCCAAAATTAACCACTTATTTAACGGTTTTAAATTTAAACTATTTAAATATATTTTTTTTAAACACGTGGCTCTCAACTATTGGTTATAATTTAATTTATTAATATAATTTATAAACCCACCCATTATTTATTAAACCTGCCCCAATTAATAAATCCACCTCAAATCCACCTATTAAACAAAACCATAAACCCTTCCTTTCTAACATTGTCTTCTTCTCAGTCAATCTCTCCTATGTTTAACAAAACCCTCCATTGATTTCCAAGATTCAGACAGATTGCAAAATTGCCTAGTCAATTTTCTATTTTTTGGTTGGATTTTAATGGAATTGAAAATCCAAAGAACCAATCGTGAGTTTTTGAAAAATTGATTCATGATGAAAGAGTGATAGAAAAATTTCTCCTAGGTTTAGAAGATTAGTGTTTTGCTTCTTTCTCAGTTAACTGGTCTATATTACTATCTCTAGCTCTTGTTTGGAAGTCAATGGGGTTGTTTATTTGTTAATGTTGAATGAACGGTTTATTAAAACACTAATCTTATAAACTAGAAGATAACATTGGAAAGGAATGGTGCATGGTTTTGTTTAATAGGTGGATTTGGGGCGGGTTTGTAATTGAATCTTGTTTGGGGCGGGTTTAATTAGTAACGGATGGGTAATTGGTGGGTTTATAATTTATATTAATAAATTAAATTATAACCAATAGTTGAGTGTCACGTATTTAAAAATATATTTAAATAGTTAAATAAGTGGTCAATTTTGAATCCAAAGGTGGATGGTAAGGATATTTTGGAGCCAGTACGTGGATGGATGGTAGTTTTGTACCATTTCCAATACTTTAAGGGTATTTTAGGCCCTTTTCCGTTTAAAAATTTATGATGAGAAAATTGCATGGTAGAGAGGCATTGATGTACCGAAACTTGACATTCTTTCCTAGTAATAGTATCTGAAATTAATTTGAACAATTACAATTTTGTGTTCTAATATCTTTGAGAAGGTAATAGAGAAATATTTGCATGCAAACAAATATAGTTGCATGGAAATCATGACAAAAATTTAATAGAAAAAAACAGAATAATAGACTCTAACCATAAATTAATTTTAGACACACCCATTCTAACAAAAATAAGAATAAAACAAAACAAAACAACAGACTTAGACTCTTCGATACCCTTTTCTCAGACAAACATATATAAAATAAAATTTCAAAAAATACTTCAAACAAAACAAAACTTTTAGACACTCGTCTTACAAAGAAGATCCACCATTTTTTTTCTCTAATTATAGCCTCAAGTTCAAGTCCAAATCAGTTTGGTCTTCAACTATTTTAACTAATTCATCTTCATTTGATGAAATAAGAACATCCAATTGATTGATCAATGGTGTGGTACAATCAACAATAGCCTCATTTGAACTTTCGACTTTGTTCCTTCTTTCCATTTGTCGTGTATCCATTATTGGTGTTATACCTCTTCTGATCGATACAACATCTTTCTTCGTGCCATTTGTCGTCTATCGATTGGTAGTGCTTTGCCCCTACTAATTGGGTGATTATTGTTTGAAGATGGTGTTGGCAGGATAGCAATGTTAGCATTTCTTCTACGTCTAACATTTTGTGGGGCCGCAAATTGAGTTGATAGAGGATTTCCTGGTAAAAAAAGTACCAGATGCATATACAGACATATGTAGAATGATGTTTCGCTCAAATGATAATGGTTGAGTAATTTGTATATGATTTATGAATTCGGAATAAGTATGAAATATTCCGTAGCATACGGGGCAAAAAATAGGATAGGAGAAGGTCTTAAAAATGGAGAAAAGTTAGCGTTATGCATATTTGAAGTATGAATGACAATTTTTTCCGCTAAAGTAAGAAATGGTAGAGAGAAATACCAACTATGCAATATAATTCAATGAAATGTAAGGAACATTTATAGGTTGTTCATTGTATGATCTCCCCTTCATCTATGTGTCTTCCAATTTTGCAATGGTAAGTTCCAATTATTGTTGCAATAAATGACAACTCTGCTACCAAATTAATATGTAAATCTAGTTAATTTCTCCCTTCATTTATATGTTTTCCATTTTTGCAGTGGTAAATTCAAAATAATGTTGCAGTAAGTGACAAAACTTTGCTAACAATTTAAGTTGGAAACCGAGTTATTTTTTCCCTAATTCATCATCTATATTCAAAGAAAATAACCCTTCTGTTTTTTTCATTAGTTAATTACAACAATTTTATTTCTTTTTTACTTTTGATTATTTTTATATTGTGATAATCTATATTGTACAGAATAGATCCTAGTAAATTAAAATTATATTATATGATAATATAATAATTATTTATTCAAAAAATTTAAGTGGAATTTTTCGTAATGTACTTTCATCAAAAGTTCATTATTTATATGCTAATATAATAATTATTTATTCAGAAAATAATGTTGATGATAAAGTTGAAGATAATACAATACCTTTGAACCAGTTACGCGTAAGGAAGCACTTATCGCATTTAGAACTCTTCACAATTTTATGTTGCAGTTCGAAAAGACAAAACCAAAACATTTGGATGCGATAAGAAAAGTTAGAGACAAGTTTCAACTAGATTTAAATTTTAATAACAAAATAGAACAAATAATCATATTTCACTAAATTATCTTAGATATATTTGCACTTTTAAAGAATTATTAATTTATAATATTAATGGGACCATATATTTATATAGGGGTCTTCTCAAAATATATTATCTTATTATCTTATCAAAATAGGTGATTTTCTCCATTGACCCAAGTCAGGATCGAAGAAAAATATTATCTTAGAGAGGATTTTAAATAACCGATTATTAATTTAGTAAAATTTTACTGTATTTTATAGTGAATGTAGTTATAATTTAAGATGTAATGATGTGAAACTATTTTAATGTTCTTACATATGCTTTATTTGAACTCTCATCTTATTTTTTAGATTATGATTTTTGACGGATTTAATCACTACTAAATTAGTCACTGATGTGACACAAAATAAGGTTGAAAGGTGTCACCCCATGCAGTCCATAATATTATGAATTTATGATCAATATCATTGAAGAAATATTCATAAAACTCGATACACAATGATACTAGATTAATATCCATAAAACTCGATAGTATTATGATAGAGTAATTTGCTCGATAATATAATGATACTTAATGCTTCTTTACTTGTGTTGCGCACATGCCCAACAATGAGAACAATTTAGCATATAGTTTTTATAAGAGAAAACTCTTTTAAGTTAGAGAAGTAGCTATGATATCAATAACATCAAATAGTCTTTAGAAAGTTTACATTCTACATACACATTGAATTTTCAGACCATTAGATGACATCAACAAAAATATTCAAAAACAAAACCCAATAACACGTACATAGTTATTGCACTCAAATACAATGGTGACATCTACGATAAGTTCAGAGAGTTGGTGAGTAGGGAATGTCCAAATAAGAGTTCTTAAGTTCGAAACTCGTTGTATGCTTTCTTTCTTGGACTCGTCGCACTAGACTTAGTGTCTTGTCATCATAAAAATTATAGTGTTAAAATTCCGAAGAGATGAATCATTTCTATGCCCAATAAATACATACCTTTTTCATAGTGCTACCAAATCTTGATTAAAATGGTAGATAAACTAAACAATAAATAAACATCGACCATTCTATGTGGTTATCAAAAACATTATATTTTCATATAATTAAAAGTGCCTATACACAAGATAATTAAAAAACAACTTGAATACATGGTGAACAAACTATAATTACTCAAGTTCAAATGCTTAAGATTTTTCTGTTGTTAGAGGAGTAGGGTTCATTAGTTGGAGCTCACTTCACACCAATTAGAATTATAAGCTTCCTTCTTCATCTTAGCTTGAGAGCTCCTTTTTATATTTAGATCTTTTCAACTTTCAAAACTGAAAAATTAACCTAGTATCCATTCGATCTCCTAGAAAGTCAGGTCACATACCCCCCCCCCCCCAATAATCATAAATAATATGCAGAATATATAAGAAGGGGTGTGTCACGCCCCGAGCCTACACCCTGGACGCGATTGGAGCTCGAGAACCATTGTTGGCCGCAAGTGAACCCTTGGCCAAGCTTAACTCTTGGTGGAAGACTTACTCAACTGTCTCAAAATAAAACTCTAAATATTTTAGAAGTAAAACATTCACTAGCCAAAGAGGCAACTCAAGTCTAGAACATAACAACTGAAATGAATAAGACTCATGAACTATTGTCTATTTATCTATGAAGCCTCTAATACTATGAGGAATGTCGGGACAAGACCTCCGATCATCCATCCTCCGGAAGCAATGAGGCTCACCAAACAAATCTGAAACTCGACTGGATCAACGAAGCACTGGTTGATAATCCTGGTTACCCGTATCTGAAAGATGTAGGCCAAATGGCATTAGTACATGAAATGTACGAGCATGCAAGGGGAAATCTAAAACAAGACATAAGCTTGAACTGGAAGGAATGAA
>NW_026020730.1:0-16242 GCF_900185275.1 Solanum verrucosum
CCGGTGTGGCGAGTTCATCATACGTAGATCGAATATCACGCAAATAGTTAACAATAGATTTTCTCTTTGCTAAACGAAGATGGTATGAAGGATAAATATGTGGGTTTGAGACTTGTTTGTAAAGGAGGTGTGAAGGTGATCCTGCAGCTTTGGAGTTTTTTGCTGAAGCAACGATGGATGCGATTGTGGCATCAACAAAGGCCATAAGAGCATTTTGGATCAGTTTATCTTGTCAAAACCAATCCTTGTACTCAGGGTTGACAGTTTCAATTTTATTAGTATTGACTTTTTTTGAGGAGACACCTTGGTTGACAACATGACCATAGGGTCATGGACTTGAAGTAGCATGACATTATAGGTTTCCAAGCGATGAAGTTGTGGCTACCAGAAAGTTTAATGGAAGTTGAGATGATGGGTTGAATTGAATCAAGTGGTTAACGAACAGGGGAGGCATCAACATTAGCAGCTGGGGTGGAGGGAGCCATTGATTTGTAGGAAAAAATTTACCTTAGTGTATTTTTGGCACTGATATACATAAAAAGAGAGAAATAAAGTAGAAGAAAGTATATTACTTTGATGAGACACTTATAAAGTTTTTTTTACATATGAAATAAACCAAATCAACAAAAACTAACTTCCATAATTTAGGAACAAATAACATTAGCTTGAATAAATTGAACAAACATAATCCTAATAAAATTGTGCACAATAAAACAATGTTACAACACAAGTAAAACAGTAATGCTAATGTGCTATTAAAATAGAAACTTCTAGTTAAAGTTAATTGGTTTTATAGTTAGAATCTATAAGTCGGTGACCTTATATGAAATTAACCTAATTTAAACACAATATTATGTTCGGAGCCATTTTAGGAATTTCGAGAAAACTCACATTGATTGATTTAGTATAATATATTGAATGTGTTTTTTTACTCCAGAGATATCCAGCACACTTGTGATCCAGTTTTGCAACAACCCACACCTTTTTTGTGACAATTTTTTTGAAAATAAGTCTCTATAAAGGGTAGTTAATAAAGAAGAATTGAAGAAGTAAAGATGGCTTAATTAAAATTGTAAATGAATTGATGTCATTCAACATTCAAATTAAAACATGATAAAATCTTGGAGCTAGAATCCAAAGAAATGATTAAATACAATTTGGACCTAGGTGGAAGAAGTCACAAAATCCTTTCTCCATTGCGTTTTTTTTTTCTCTCTCTTTTTCTCTTACAACCAAAATTCCTTTAATTTTTTTTATACTTGAATCTTCTTTTTCTGAATGATTCATAGTTGGATCGTGTTTAGCTGGAGGATTCAATTTAAATTCAGCTTCAACTGGCGAGAGTTTGTTTGTACACTGTGGAATGCACGAAAATATGATGAGATAATAAAAATAAGTTTATCAATTTTCTTTTATCTTGTCAAATATTTAAATACCAACATTAAAAAGAGAGCAAAAAAAATGTAGAACAATACTAGAAACTTGTTGAAAATACTTAATGTTATAAAGGAAGATAGACATAAAATTTATATATGAATTATCTAGTAGATGTATCGATGGAAACATAATTTTAAACTTATTTGTATTCCTTGCGCGAAGCGATAAATTCCATCCTTTTCATCTCTGGAACAAAGTTTCGAGCCACAATTACAATATTGTTCTTTTAAATAAAATCTGAATTATTTAAAATACAATCAAAATTATTTCGGTGATTATCTTCAAATGTAACTTTGTTGAGCCTAGACTCACCTACAAATTCTATATATAAGCAAATGTGATTAAATGATACACATGAAACTAATATATTATAAGTTCAAAAAAATGGGACATAAGCTTCAATCAAACGACCGACCGAATTTTAGGTTACTACTAGGTTATTTCCCATTTGGTTCTAGAGTTTCAAATTATATTGAACTCATTGATTTAAAATATAGTATTCATCTCTATTTCTGAATAAAACAAAGAATCAAATCATGAAGATAATTTTAAATTTTAAGATGTAAATGTCATGCCCCAAACTCGAAGGGCGCAACTGGCTCCTGATGCCAAAACTCAGGCCCGAGCCGACCCTGCTGAACCATTTGCTACTAGCGCATGGCAGCCACACACAATCAAGAAATCAAACAAGTATATCTCGGCTTAAAACTAAGCCATCGGCCGGCAAGGCCCCTGTCAACTATCTATAAAAGAAACAGCTACTCCCAGGAGATCATATAAATAAATAGTCAACTAGCACAAAGTCCTATTGGGCCGTCGAGGCCACCATGATATCTATACCAAAACTAAAAGCAGGTATATATCAATACAATACATCAAACAACTCACAAGCTTCCGCAAAACCAACAACATAGGCCAGCATGGCCATAACGTAGCTATAAACCCCACACACTAGTCTGCAAGCCTCTAAGAGTAGTAAAGATTGGTGGGACAGGGCCCCAGCCTACCCATAAAGATATATACAACAAAAGGTAACAAACCTCCCAACTCTGGCAGCTCCGGAGGAAAGGGGCTAGCCAACCGGATAAAAGTCAATCCTGCTGCTGAGGAGGTCTACTCAGTCGTCTGTCAGGACCTGCATGCATGAATGCAGCGCCCCCAAGGCCATGGGGCGTCAAAAAAATAATGTACAGAGTATGAAAGGCAATAGACTATGATGAGGTATCCTGATATACTGAATAATCCAATAAATAAATCAAGGCTAAGATAAGTGTACTGATGCTCCTAAATCTAAACTTATCAAAAATAATAAAACAACAACCTAACCAAGCCCCCATAAGCTCGGCAGGTACAAACAGCACACAAGACCACCTACTCAGGCCCCCATAAGCCCGGAAGGTGCCAATCAGCCTATATACCCCTATCAGTAGTCCCCTAGCCCCGTAGGCAGTCACATAGCCCTCTTAGGCATTAATATAGCCCTTAGGTAGCACATAGCTCTCTTAGGCATCAACGTAGCTTATAGACAACTCATAGCCCTCTTAGGCAACAACATGGCCCTGTAGGAAACATAGCCTTCTTAGGCGTCAATATAGCCCTGTAGGCAGAACATAGCCCTTCTAGGCATAGATCACATTCCTGCAGCTAACCACAATAGCCCCAACGACAATAATAACAATCCAACCGCTAAAAGCGAGCAATTTAGTTATAAGCAACCTATACAAATAGCCTCTAAGTCGTGTCCAACATAGGGACGCTACTAACTGAATAAGAATCCCGACAAGGGAGGATTATATCAACTCGAGCAGCCAACAATCAACAATCACGGCTACAAGTATATCAAGGATAACAACCCAAATACATTGCTTCTAAGCTTTAAGGAAACATGTCGTAAGTAGGGAATAGCCTTACATACCTTTTTCGCTAAATTCACGTGGCCTAATGACTTTTACTCAATACTCCCTCGATACTACAACAAGGTAGGACCATAATCAACACACAAAAATAAAAGATACCATGACAATACAATACGATAAATATGTATTTCTCGCAAATTGCTATTTGCTGCTTATAAAAGCTAGAGTCGATGAAAGAAGGGTCTTACCTCGATCTTAAGGTCGTAATACGCTTCAAAACCTTCAAATATATCCAAACCATTGCTGTCCCAACACTAAAAGTGTGATATGCTACGCAATCGATAAAACAAATTATACCACGATGATGAGCCCAACGCGTAGAACAACTTTCGTCAAGGACTTAAGTCGAGAAAATCTATATTTCACTTGATCCTAGAAATGGGTTTCTCTAATTTCTCTGTTTTTAGCTTAAAAATGTGAAAAAGTCGAAGGAGAAGATATATGTAACATTCCACCGACTTAGGGCCCCACCTCACGTGCCTGCTTGCGCAGTCCCACGAAAATGAATATCTCTCTATTCTGAAGTCGTATGAACAAACGGTTTGATGCGTTGGAAACTAGACTCGTAGACCTTCGATTTCATAGTTGCGGGGACCATAACTCTTAATAGATTGGGAGAAAACGTCCGAGACATTTGACTCAAATTTCAGACAAATCTTTAAAAAGGAATTTACGGTAACTTTCGCCAACTTTTATTTTGTCACTTACCTAACTTCAAAACTTGAGATACCACACTTGAACACTTAAAATATCACATAACACATCATTTTTAATTTATTACTCACCCTCCTTGTCTTTCCACGAAGATACGAGTTAATTTAGACGTTTTTAAAAGTCGGGTGTTACAAACAAATCCCTTAAATATGATATTGAATAATTATCTTAAAATTATGACTCCTTAATTAAAGGTAGATTAACAATTGTCCCTCAAATTCCTATGCCAACAGTATATCTCCCCCCACCCGTCACGTTTTCCATCACATCTGCATACTCTGTCTTCCGTCATCATCAATCTATTATTCCAAGTTCATCTCCCCATTCTCTTTATTTCTTCCTTCTTCATCATAAATCTTCTTCACTAAATCATCCATGTTGTCCGAACAACCGATACAAACAAGCACATAAGAGAGGAGAAGTCAAGATACTCATAAGCTAAAGTTTGATATGTTGTTCGATTTGTATTATAAAAATGGACTTCATGATAATGCACACAACTTAATTTGTATCGTTGCATTCAACAAGCACAGAAACGTTGATTGTATGGCACAAAGGAACTATAAATCTAGATTCTACAGGTAGAGTCATCTTATATTCTGGCTCTTCCAAGTGGAACCTAACCACATCACAGGTTCCGAAAGGTGGGATCCAGATTCCGTTCTGAAGAACAGGCCTAGGATCACATCTGAAAACTCAGATATACAAGTCGAGCAAGATGGTGTTTCAAATATTTATGTAAAAAAAAAAATGCAAGATCTATTCATAATTCACATTGTACTTTATGTATTTATCTTACAATCTCGATTTTGTGTTATATCAAATACAATTGCATATATCTAATATAGTTATTTTTCAATTTTTGTATCTAATATATAGCAATGTTATTTATCAGATACATATATATCTAAGAAGTATCGGTATTAATTAAGATTCTATGGCTTTTGAATCTTGTGTTATATCAGATACAAGGGGATGTATCCAACAATTAATTAATTCATATATTAACATGTTTTATAATGTATCAGAATTACTTACATATATAACATGTATATGTGTCATACTTATTAGTTTAATGTATTTGAATTATCTCATATACAGTTTAAATGAAATATGTTAAATAGTGTATCTGACACAGATACACCCAAACTATATGTGATACAATAGAAAAAAAAAACTTTTGTATCTGAACTGCCTTATATCATAATGTATCTTAAACAAGTTAGAAAATGTATCTGAATTATTTAGGCAGTGTATTTATAATAGTTTTCACACTATGTATCTGAACTACTGAATTTATAAAATATGAAATTATTCAAGAAGACGAAGTGTAAAAGTTTGTTGAATCTCCAAAAAAATAATAACAGAATTTTAATTAATTTTTTGAAGTTGTGATACGTCAAAATATTTCATACTCCCTTAGTCCCATTTTGATATGAGGTAGTTTGACTCGGCACGGAGTTTTAAGAAAGAAATGAAGACTTTTAAAACTTGTGGTCCAAAACAATGATAGAAATTTGTGTGACTGTAAATCATTTCATTAAGGGTAAAATAAATATTTTATATTGAAATTGTTACTTAATATAGAAATGTGTCATTCTTTTTGGGACTGACTAAAAAGGAAAGTAAGTCACATAAATTGAGACAAAGGGAGTAATTTTTACAAGCGTGAATTCCTCCTTAATTTATGGTTGTCAGTTACAATCTTTAGTTATATAAGCTTAACGTTATGTATCTGACTAACATGGATCTCAGATGCATGTATCTAGACGCGATAGATACATGTATCCGAGGTGAAAAATATAGTAGAACTTGTAATTATGCAAACTGAAGGGAAGAGACGTAAGTAGGCACTAAACTAGTGGAATTTGTGTTGTTTATCCGTAGATAAATACATTGCTTAATAGATCCAATTTGTACAGTTTTCCCTAAGTTTAATTAGTGTTCCAAAAAATAGTTATTTGTGAATTTCATCCACAACTAGCACCTGTCCAAGTGTCGGCGGATTGACTATCCATATACCAAATTGGACCATCCAAGCCCAAATATTGTCGAACTTGACAATGCCCGTAATTCCAAGTCCAAAGTCTACTCCGTATGTGGGCTTGGGATTTCCTCGGATCCTACCAATTTCATGTTTCCTTTTTCCTTTGATTTTCTTTTCCTTGACAAAAGTATTTAGAGGTTGTTTAGTAGAACGTATTAGCAAAAATAATTAACTACGTGTTTTAATTATAATTTGTTTTGTATATTTTTTTATGCTATGTATAACTAATGTTTGCATAGTAATATTTGCATTAGCAATACATGTATTGATTATGCTTGCATTAATTATATACAAGATTATTTTTATGCATAAAAAAATAGTATGCATTGCGTAAAATATAAATTTACAAAGATATCCTCCACTACTATGGTGAAAAAGATGTAAAAAGATTTTGAGGGGCAATTGACTTTATAATCATGCTAATGCATGCATTAAAATCATTGCATTGCTAATACCTAGAGATCCATGGTATTAGCAATGCACACCTTAATACACTATAGCGTGTAGTTATACATAGGTTGAAAAAGAGTATCATACAAGGTACTAGTAATACACAAGGCTAATGCATGCATTATTTTTTTCAATACACTCTATCAAACGACCTCTTTATTGTGTATTAAGGTGTGCATTACCAATATATGGAAATCTATAGTATTAATAATACAAAGATATCTTTATAAATAAATATTTTTATGTAAATCAAACAATGTATAATTAATGCAAATAGTACTAATACATTCAATTTGACATTGTCTTTATACGAGTAAATGACATAAATGGTCCCTAAACTATTACACTAGGTCTAAAATAGTCCCTTAACTATACTGTTAACGAATATAGTCCTTTAACTATCTACAATCTTGTCAAGTTTGATCTATAGCTACTTTTTAAAATAAAAAAAAAAAACTTGTTATTCTAATTTAATCTCTATCTCCTGACTTTTTTTTGCCACTTCTTTGCTCTATTATCTCACTATTTCTTCACTTTATTTTGTCCGATTCTTTTCTTCATTGTCTTACTGTAATTGTGTGTTGGTCGTTATTTTATTTGAGTTGAATCAAATTGCAACTCTAAAATGCCAAAAAATCAGCATGAAAACTGTACATAACACAACACTAGACAACAACATCAAACCATTAAAATATCAATACCAAACTACTACATCAGACTATGAAAAATTTGCACCAAAAACACTCGAGCATCAAAAATCAGCTGCAAACTGCATAAAAAATAGCACAAAAACTGCACCAAAAAACATCACCAAGCTACCCCAAACTGCACAAAAACAACACCAAACTTGACAAGGTTTTCTTTACTATAACAGCGTCAATGAAGAAAAGAAGAGGAAAAAAGAAAATTAAGAGAGAGTAGCTGAATTACGAAGTTTGTTAACGGGTGTCTATAAAAAGTAGATACAGACCAAACTTGACAAGATTGTAGATAGTTAAGGGACTATTTATGTTAAGTGTATAGTTTAAGAACTATTTTAGACTTACTATGATAGTTTAGGGACCATTTATGTCATTTTCTCGTCTTTATACACCCTAAAACGACCCCTAAACTTTGACAGCTAGCTTTTTAAATTGTATTTGTCTCACTCCCTTTTGCAGTTTTTAAATTATAAACTCGATCCTACTCATCCAAAATTATTAAATAATAAATCAACCAACCATCCCTTGAAAAATTCAACAGGTTCTAGAAGAAAAAGCACCTTTCAAATTTTACCAAATATGATTTGCCTTTTGGTGTAGTGAAGAGATGATTGCGGCCTGTGGAGGTCACTTTCATACTCCCTTAGATTAGTAATAATAGCACGACACTAGTACTTCTCATGACTCCTTCCTTATCTCCAACTTAAATTCTACACTTATTTTGCACAGATATTTGTTTGTGCTCTCGTAGATCAAACATCAACTGCTATCACAGATTCGAATATCAACGGCATCTTCACACAAACAGTTCCAACCTTCACCACTTGAAACGTTTCTAAAATGATGAATGAGTTTAAGTTAGGAAACTACCTTCCCTCTGCGGTTTTAAACATACCATAATATTTGTGTCACCTATCAAATTACATTTTATTTACAAGTTCAATATAACCCATTTATAAATTATTTTTTAAATCTTGAATTATTCAAATTACTATATAATATAATATAAAGGGAGTGTATATTAGAAAAAATTTAATCTTCACTTTCTTTTCATCATTTGTGATCACTGATAGGTCCCTCCCCTCCCCTGCCAACTCCCACAGGCAAAAAATGGCAGAGCAAACTTCTGACCAAACTACTCCCCTCCTCCGCCGCAACTGGTGGCGCAGCCGCCTTTCCGCCCTTCCATTCACCGGCTCTCTCCGCCTGAAAACCTCCTTACTCTCCGAACTTGGTGGCTCCGTCGGCGATTTAGGCACCTACATCCCCATTGTCTTAGCACTCACTTTAGTCAGTAATCTTGACCTCAGCACTACCCTTATCTTCACTGCATTCTACAACATCATCACCGGTGCTATTTTCGGAATCCCTATGCCTGTTCAGCCCATGAAATCTATTGCTGCCGTCGCCGTCTCTGAAATACCTCATCTCACTGTTCCCCAAATCGCCGCCGCCGGAATATGCACCGCCGGCACACTTTTATTCCTTGGAGTCACCGGACTCATGTCCTTCTTCTACCGCTTTATTCCCCTTCCTGTTGTTCGCGGCGTTCAGCTTTCTCAGGGCCTCGCTTTTGCCTTCTCTGCTATCAAATACATCCGTTATAACCAAGATTTTACCTCTACAAAGGCTAGCGCCACCTCCCCACGTTCGTGGCTTGGCCTTGACGGCGTTATTCTGGCTCTCACTTGTGTGTCTTTTCTTATACTCGTTACCGGCTCCGGCGAAGTTGTTGAGGACGATGAAGATGAAGATGAAGACAGGAACGTTCGGCGTAGATTACGAACACTATCAGCAATCCCGGCAGCTCTTATAGTGTTTTTACTGGGATTGATCCTCTGTTTTGTTCGTGATCCTTCAATCATTCACGATATTAAATTTGGCCCATCAAAAATTCACATTTTGAAAATCACATGGGAAGATTGGAAAACCGGATTTCTCCGGGGAGCGATTCCTCAGATTCCGTTATCCGTATTGAATTCGGTGATCGCTGTGTGTAAATTGTCAGCTGATTTGTTCCCGGAGAAGGAAGTGTCTGCTACTAGAGTCTCCGTGAGTGTTGGGTTAATGAATTTGGTTGGTTCTTGGTTTGGGGCAATGCCGTGTTGCCACGGGGCAGGGGGCTGGCTGGACAGTACAGATTTGGTGGGAGGAGTGGTGCATCGGTGGCGTTTCTTGGATTGGGGAAATTGGTTCTTGGTTTGGTATTTGGGAGTTCATTTGTGAGGATTTTGAATCAGTTTCCTATTGGGATACTTGGGGTGCTTCTGTTGTTTGCTGGGATTGAATTGGCTATGGCTTCAAGGGATATGAACTCAAAGGAAGAATCTTTTGTTATGTTGGTTTGTGCTGCTGTTTCATTGACGGGGTCCAGTGCAGCATTGGGATTTGGGTGTGGTATTGTGCTGTTTTTGCTGTTGAAGTTGAGGGAATTGGACTGCTTTGATAGTTGCTTTGGGAGATCAAACGATGAAACTAGTCTCAATCCGTAACATGTTTCAGAAGACATTATTTATGTTCATTTGCTAACTCTGTATATCTATTCCTAGCATGATTGTATCAGTACAAACTCGCTTGTTTACTATCCTTCATAAGCTATATATATATATCTTTGATAAAATCAACCAAAAAAAGAAGAAAGATTATGTATTTCTTCGATATCTGTTTGCTATACATGGATCTTGTTTGCAGAATGTGTGACTATACCAATTAGGAGGCGATGTGGTTGTTGTTTGGTCCTGACTAAAGGAAAGGACCTGAACTCATAAATGAAATCGAATTAAAAGATTGGTCTAAGGTGAGGAAGAATCAGGAAAGACATTTTGTTTGAGTTAGGGAAGATTGTCTTCCAACTATATATAACACTCTCTGAATAGTAGAGTATTTAAACATAATGTAGCAATCTGAGCCTCTCTAGGTGATTTAGTAGTTGTGTACACTGTTTTAAAATCTTGGCTCGACTCTTGGTATGAAAAAAATGGTTTCTCCTGTGAAATGTACACAGAACGGGACGATAAAGTGATTTTCTCATGCTGATTCACTTGGCTAACGAGCGGGTGACTTTTGAGAGAGAAATCTAACTAGAAAATCAGACGCTAAAATAAGACAACGTCCATATTATTTCAAAGCTGAGCTATGACTCGAATTACTATTTTGTATCTAACAGCAGGTATCTATAGCTTTGAAATCCATGTGTCAAGATGAATTTGCACAATGACAGAAGCATTTGACATTGGTGTAGTTTCAAAGTGCCATAGCATGATGCAATTTGTAAGAATCAGGAACTATTGTTCATCCTAGACTGGGAGACTGAAGTGAAAGATTCTATATATAATGTCACGGACTTAGACTGCAACTAACACTCCGTGCAAAGTGGCTGGTCATGACAATAAGCTCTTGAGTACAGAAACAAAGCTATGTGACTGTTTCTGCTGTCTTGAGAGCAGTCATTCCTATACAAAACTGCATCTTTCATGAGCAACATCTTTGAAACAACCATTTATTTTTAAAAAAAACAATGGCTACTTCCTTTGAGAAGCTATGCATGGTTGGTTCATTAAGACTAGAGTGACTCTGATGGAAGTGATTCATAAATATGCTTGTGGTTATAAGAATTTACTTTGATCAATTATAGCCACTAAATTTAATCTATGTCAGTGGCGGATGTATGTTATGGATTATGGGTACTTGCTTTTTGCAATAAACACTAATATTTGTTTGTAATATCTAATAATTCATTCAAATTTATTAACTAAGCACCCACTTTATATAGCAATTCTCAAATTAAAAATAATTGAGCACCCATGGAATAAAATTTCTGAATCCGCCACTGAGCTATCTCATATGCACGACCTCAAGCAAAACATGGAAAAAATGGAGGAGACAAATCAGATTTGTTTAATATTTTCTTCGAGACTGTATATGCACCATCTAAGATTCTGATGAAGCTCACATGGGCCACCCATCTAAGATTCAAATCTATTTCTTTTTTAAAAAAAATCACTTCTTTTATTACTCTTAACTAATCTCATTTTCTCCTACCAAATTGATAATACTTGCACTAAAAATATTTGTTTGAAGGAATCCCTCTTAACCTCTAAACCTGTCGAAGAAAAATATGATTCTTTTTAAAAAAGCATACTATCATCTTCATTTATTGTGACTCCCAACATAATAAGTGATAAGTTTGAATAATTACAAGAAAATTATTATTCATTTTTACTCATTCAATATATTAAAAAATTCCTTTTACTTGTCCACTCTAACATATTAGTTTTCTTTTTCTATTTCTTTTTTTTTTAAAGTGTGTGCACTCTCTAGTGTGAACAACCAAAACTCAACTGAGTGAGTAGTTCAAGAGTAATCCTCTGAAAATCAAGTTAAATTGATTAATTGAGATCTGGTTTATTAATTAAGCAACTATTTTGGTTCTTTTCCGACCAAAATATTATTAAGTAAATAAAAACAGAGATTAGAGGAGTTGGCACATATTCCCTCCGTCTCATTTTATTTGTCATCCCTTTCTATAAATAGTTGGACCATAATACTTGTCATTTTATAAAATTTATGGATAAATTATCATATTTTATCTATTATACCCTTAATAGAATAATTAATTAATCTTGAAAATGTATTCATCATTTATTATAAAGTTGACTTATGAAAACATTAAATAAGGATAAAAGGATAAAGTTACATCATTTCTTAATGCAAGTACAAAGTAAAAATGTGATATATAAAATGATATAGAGGGAGTAGTTTGTAAGAAATATTTGACTAAACATCAACAGTGTCGCCATCATCAGCTGCCTTGACTTCAACTTCACACCTTACTCTCTCTACTTACCCTAATTATCAAAATCAAAGCACCAACTTCTCTCTTTTTTCTCAAATTGATCATCATTCTCCTTTTTATTCTCTGTTCTATTTCTCTCTTTCTATGAAGATTTGAGTTACCAGGTAAGTGCACCTTGCTATTTCTTCATCAAGATTCACTAATTCCTATCTCAAAGACTTGATTTTGATAAGTTCCCAAGTTTGTTTTTTACTGTTTTGATTTCGATTTTAGCAAGTTCAATCTTAATTCTAAAAAGGGTTAGTCATGAATTTCTCTGTTTTCCACTAATACTTGAAGAATCTTGATTTAAGGGGGGTTAGGGGAAATGTCTTTTTTTGCTTCTTTTTGGACAATGGCTAGTATTGTTATCTGGTTGATGTTGCTGTCTGTTGGTTTTGTTCATTCTTATGTGGTAGATGGTGAGTTAGGACCTAGGACTAGAACTTCTATGCCTTACAAATACGAAAGAACTGATGAAGTCAAAAAAGAATGTGCTTTTGTTTTAGCTTCTGCTTCTGAATTGGAACCTGATGATAACAGAATCTATAGCATAAAACATGAATTAAGTTTTCTGAATGGAGATTGGTGGCAAGTGTCTAATGGGGCTGCTTCAATAATGCCTTTTGATGATAGAGATCTTGCAAACAGATCATCGGATCTTCGATCTCCGTTGAACTTAGTTTCTTTTTGGGTTACGAATGTTGATCGTGCTCATCTGTCTAAGACATCTGTGAGTGTTAGTGGGTATTGCAGATCGGTATCACCCTAGATGGCTTGTTTTCAAGTAAACCATACGAGAGAAGTCCTCATTTTGACATTTGGCCCGGTCATTCCCAGCTTTCGGTGACTTTTGAAGGAGTATACATGGAATCGAAGAAAAATCAAGGGGAAAGAGTCATGTGTTTGTTAGGGACAACGATGTTGCCTTCTCGTCAGCAAGAGTCAACTGATCCATGGCAGTGGGTAAAGGAATCTGGTTATACTAATCAGCCACCTCTTATGCAAGATGATCGAATTTTGCTGGTGCTTCATTATCCTAGAACAAATACACTCGCAAATAGAGCTATTCTTGGAACCATGAAAAGCTTAAACCCAAAGACGAGTTTTAAGTACTTTGATGAAGTTCATATGTCTTCTTGGCTGGGAACTTCTTCAAAGTACGAATTTGGCTCTGAAAAGTTTGTGTCAAAAGCTTGTGATCCATATCCGTACAAAGATAGTCTGAGTACTGAGATAAATACATATAGAGGGCTTGACTTCTGCTATATTCTTCAAAGATTCACTCATCAAGAAGCCTTAATAGTTGTTCCGAACTGGAAATGCAACGGTACAGATGATTTTGCAGTCAATTGGGTCCATTCAGATCGGACAAGGAGATAAATGCCACGGATGGGGGTTTTAAGGACGTCAAGCTTGTCCTTCAGGATGTTCGATGTGATACAATATCTGTAAAAGATAATGTCACTTCTTCTAGGGTCTCTTCTGTGTTTAGAGTGATTTCTCCATTGGAGAATCAGTTCACTGCAGCACAAAGGACTGGGCTTAATAACATGACTCTTTCTGCTGAGGGAATCTGGAAATCTTCCAGTGGACAGCTTTGTATGGTTGGTTGCCATGGAGTAGTTGGTGCAGAAGACAGCAACTGTGATTCTCGAATCTGCTTGTATGTTTCGCTCTCCTTTTCTATAACACAAAGGAGCATAATTATTGGTCATTTTTCCAGTATTGATGGAAGCAGTAGGCGTTACTTTCCTTTATCATTTGAGAAACTGATCCGCCCTGTTGAGCTGTGGGATCAATATACTGCTTCTCTTCCATACTACAAGTACTCAAAAATCAATGCAGCTGCTACAGTCCTTGAAAAAAATGAGCCCTTTACCCTTGGTTCAATGTTTAAGAAATCACTGTTGACATTCCCAAAACTGGAGGATGCAGATTCTTTTCCTGTCAGCCTTTCGATTCTTTCTGAGGATCTCTCCCTTCACACATCAGCAGTTGCAGATCAAATTGCTGGCTCAGCTAACCAAAGAGTTGAAATTGAAATGGAGATTCTTTCTCTTGGTCCAATGTTTGGGCCTCTGACAAACGGTTCCATCGGTGAAAAAGAGAATTCTTATCATGCCAAGGCTGAATACACAGAAAAACAGCTTCTCTTAAATGTTTCTGCTCAACTTAGTCTCATTGGGACGTCATACAATAACATCTCATTGCTTTTTGTAGAGGGACTGTATGATCCACATGTTGGAAAGATGTACCTCATTGGTTGCAGGGATGTTAGAGCCTCCTGGAAAATACTATCAGAAAGTATGGACCTTGAGGCTGGATTGGATTGTCTGATTGAGGTGGTTATAACATACCCACCAACCACTGCTCGTTGGTTGGTCAATCCAACAGCTAAAATCTATGTATCCTCTCAAAGACCTGAGGATGATCCTCTCTATTTTAATCCCGTAAACATTCAAACATTCCCCATTATGTACAGGAAGCAGCGAGAAGACATTCTTTCCCGTAGGGGAGTAGAGGGCATCCTCCGCATCTTGACACTCTCTCTGGCGATCTTTTGCATTCTCAGCCAACTAATTTACATCAGAGATAATGCGGAATCAGTTCCGTATGTCTCGCTTGCCATGCTAGGTGTCCAAGCTCTTGGCTACGGACTGCCTTTGATCACAGGTGCAGAGGCTTTGTTCAAAATGATGGGTTCTGAAATCAATGAGACTCCGTCTTATGATCTTGACAACAGCCAGTGGATTCGTCTGATTGATTATACTGTCAAGGTTCTTGTGCTTGTTGCCTTTTTAGTAACAGCGAGGCTCAGCCAAAAGGTGTGGAGATCCCGTATCAGATTATTGGCAAGGAGCCCTCTTGAACCACATCGTGTTCCAAGTGACAAGTGGGTACTTCTCAGTACACTGGTAATACATGCTGTTGGATATATGATTGTTCTGTTTATCCACTCCTATAATACAAGCCAGAAACCTCTTCATGCTGAACGTTACATAGATTCCACTGGAAATTTCCACACCTTGAGGGAATGGGAAACTGAATTGGAGGAGTACATGGGTTTGATTCAAGATTTCTTTTTGCTTCCTCAAGTGATAGGCAACCTTGTTTGGCAAATCCATTGCAAACCACTTAGGAAGCTATATTATATTGGACTTACGTCCGTTAGACTTCTGCCTCATGTGTATGATTACATCAGATCTCCTGTTCCCAATCCCTATTTCTCCGAAGAATACGAGTTTGTGAACCCCAGGTTTGATTTTTACACCAAGTTTGGAGACATTGCCATACCAGTGGCTGCAGTTGTACTGGGAGTTGTTGTGTATATTCAGCAGAGGTGGAACTATGAGAAGCTTAGCCAAACACTTAGACTGGGCAAGATTAAGCTTCTACCAGTTGGGTCCCGAGTTTATGAGAGGTTACCTTCTGCTGAAGCTGAACTTACCTCGGGTGTCAAAAACCGGGATGTCGACTGACTGAGATCTTACTGACTTGTTGTATGTACATTTTGAGCAGTTTCTTGTGGAATTGTTTCTTTTCTGAAATATGTTTTTACCTGTCTGATAATGAGGTATATAATTTACTTAAAGAGTCCATCATGCATGAGATGTTCCAATAATTTAACAAAGATTCTTACTGGTCTTTGACCATGAAATGGTTCTTGATAATCATGTTATCGTAGGCCCTTTCCAAATATTATTAGCTTCTATGTTGCTCAGACCACTCTCTGGTGACAATTTTTGAAGAATCCGAGCAACATAGATTAGCTTAGTGCCCATGATGTCTAATAGATTTGTTCTTTGACCATGAAATGGTTCTTGATAATCATGTTATCGTAGGCCCTTTCCAAATATTATTAGCTTCTATGTTGCTCAGACCACTCTCTCGGTGACAATTTTTGAAGAATCCGAGCAACATAGATTAGCTTAGTGCCCATGATGTCTAATAGATTTGTTCTGTTAGGCACATTAAGGAACATGTGAAGATTACTGTTACTGGAATACCTTACTTCATGCAAGAGCACTAAAAATGAAAACTTTGTAATGGATCTCAGAGCAGTGCGACTTAGCTAGGACTAATGCTCAGATGGGACAAGAAAGATTGTCACAATTTTAACCAAAAATGTAGTTTAAACAA
>NW_026020731.1:0-17480 GCF_900185275.1 Solanum verrucosum
TCATCATATTTCTACTATTCAAAGAATGAGCAAAATGCATTTTTGGGAAAATCGGCACGCGTAAACCGCATCACGATAGTTTGGTAACGTAGATATCGAAATAATACGCGGGTTCAAAAAAAAATCGCGTCAAACGGATGTCCGAAGTCCGAGTTATGGCCGTTTGAATTTCCTATTTCCCTTTCTCATCTTAATTCTACTATTCAAAAATGAGCAAAATGCGTTTTTTTGAAAGATCGGCTCGCTCAAACCACCCTTAAGGTGGTTTGGGTTGTAGATATCGAAAAATACGCGGGTTCAAGAAAAAATCGCCTGAACGGACGTCCGAAGCCCGAGTTATGGCCGTGAAGTTTCCGAATCCACAGTTACCTTCAATTTTTAAGATGTTGAATTTTCAGATGATCGTAACTTTTGACTGGAACGTCCGTTTGACGCAATCTTTTTTTTGAATCCTCGTATTTTTTCGAGATCTATTTGGAAAGCTCATCCGCTTCAGTTGAATTTCCCTTTAATTTTTTCATCATATTTCTACTATTCAAAGAATGAGCAAAATGCGTTTTTGGGAAAATCGGCAACGCGCAAACCGCGTCACGGTAGTTTAGTTGCGTAGATATCAAAAAAATACGCGGGTTCAAAAAAAAAATCGCGTCAAACGAACCGTCCGAAGCCCGAGTTATGGCCGTTTGAATTTCCTTTTTTTCCTTTCTCATCTTAATTTCTAACTTCAAAGAATGAGCAAAATGCGTATTTGGGAAAATCGGCACGCGCAAACGCATCACTGTAGTTTGGTTGCGTGATATCGAAAAAATACGCGGGTTCAAAAAAATAATCGCGTCAAACGGACGTCCGAAGACCGAGTTATGGCCGTTTGAATTTCCTTTTTCCCTTTCTCATCTTAATTCTACTATTCAAAGAATGAGCAAAATGCGTTTTTGGGAAAATCGGCACGCGAAACCGCATCACTGTAGTTTGGTTGCGTAGATATCGAAAAAAAACGCGGGTTCAAAAAAAAAATCGCCTGAAACGGACGTCCGAAGCCCGAGTATGGCCGTTTGAAGTTTTACCGAATCCACAGCTACCTTCAATTTTAAGATGCTGAATTTTCAGATGATCGTAAGTTTTGACTGGAACGTCCGTTTGACGCAATCTTATTTTGAATCCTCGTATTTTTTCGAGATCTATTTGAAAAGCTTATCCGCTTCAGTTGAATTTCGTTTTAATTTTTTCGTCTATTTCTACTATTCAAAGAATGAGCAAAATGCATTTTTAGGAAATCGCATGCGCAAACCGCGTCACGTAGTTTGGTTGCGTAGATATCAAAAAATACGCGGGTTCAAAAAAAAATCGCCTGAACGGACGTTCCGAAGCCCGAGTTATGGCCGTTTGAAGTTTCCCGAATCCACAGCTACCTTCAATTTTTAAGATGCTGAATTTTCAGATGATCGTAACTTTTGACTGCAACGTCCGTTTTGACGCAATCTTTTTTTGAATCCTGTATTTTTTCGAGATCTATTTGAAAAGCTATCCGCTTCAGTTGAATTTCCTTTTAATTTTTTCATCATATTTCTACTATTCAAAGAATGAGCAAAATGCGTTTTGGGAAATCGCACGCGCAAACCGCGTCACGGTAGTTTGGTTGCGTAGATATCGAAAAATACCGGGGTTCAAAAAAAAAATCGCGGCAAATGGACGTCCCGAAGACCGAGTTATGGCCGTTTGAATTTCCTTTTTCCCTTTCTCATCTTAATTCTACTATTCAAAGAATGAGCAAAATGCGTTTTTGGGAAAATCGGCACACGCCAAACCGCATCACTGTAGTTTGGTTGCGTAATATCGAAAAATACGCGGTTCAAAAAAAAATCGCCTGAAACGGACGTCCGAAGCCCGAGTTATGGCCGTTTGAAGTTTTCCGAATCCACAGCTACCTTCAATTTTTAAGATGCTGAATTTTCAGATGATCGTAACTTTTGACTGCAACGTCCGTTTGACGCAATTTTTTTTTAAATCCTCGTATTTTTTCGAGATCTATTTGAAAAGCTCATCCGCTTCAGTTGAATTTCCTTTTAATTTTTTCATCATATTTCTACTATTCAAAGAATGAGCAAAATGCGTTTTGGGAAAATCGGCACGCGCAAACCGCGTCACGGTAGTTTGGTTGCGTAGATATCGAAAAATACGCGGGTTCAAAAAAAAAATCGCCTGAAACGGACGTCCGAAGCCCGAGTTATGGCCGTTTGAAGTTTCCCGAATCCACAGCTACCTTCAATTTTTAAGATGCTGAATTTTCAGATGATCGTAACTTTTGACTGAACGTCCGTTTGACGCAATCTTTTTTTGAATCCTCGTATTTTTTCGAGATCTATTTGAAAGCTCATCCGCTTCAGTTGAATTTCCTTTTAATTTTTTCATCATATTTCTACTATTCAAAGAATGAGCAAAATGCGTTTTGGGAAAATCGGCACGCGCAAACCGCGTCACGGTAGTTTGGTTGCGTAGATATCGAAAAAATACGCGGGTTCAAAAAAAAATCGCGGCAAACGGACGTCCGAAGACCGAGTTATGGCCGTTTGAATTTCCTTTTTCCCTTTCTCATCTTAATTCTACTATTCAAAGAATGAGCAAAATGCGTTTTTGGAAAATCGGCCAGCGCAAACCGCCTCACTGTAGTTTGGTTGCGTAGATATCGAAAAAATACGCGGGTTCAAAAAAAAAATCGCCTGAAACGGACGTCCGAAGCCCGAGTTATGGCCGTTTGAAGTTTCCCGAATCCACAGCTACCTTCAATTTTTAAGATGCTGAATTTTCAGATGATCGTAACTTTTGACTGGAACGTCCGTTTGACGCAATCTTTTTTGAATCCTCGTATTTTTTCGAGATCTATTTGAAAAGCTCATCCGCTTCAGTTGAATTTCCTTTTAATTTTTCATCATATTTCTACTATTCAAAGAATGAGCAAAATGCGTTTTTGGAAAATCGGCACGCGCAAACCGCGTCACGGTAGTTTGGTTGCGTAGATATCGAAAAAATACACGGGTTCAAAAAAAAATCGCGGCAAAGGAACGTCCGAAGCCGAGTTATGGCCGTTTGAATTTCCTTTTTCCCTTTCTCATCTTAATTCTACTATTCAAAGAATGAGCAAAATGCGTTTTTGGAAAATCGGCACGCGCAAACCCACCTCGTAGTTTGGTTGCGTAGATATCGAAAAAATACGCGGGTTCAAAAAAAAAATCGCCTGAAACGGACGTCCGAAGCCCGAGTTATGGCCGTTTGAAGTTTCCCGAATCCACAGCTACCTTCAATTTTTAAGATGCTGAATTTTCAGATGATCGTAACTTTTGACTGGAACGTCCGTTTGACGCAATCTTATTTTTGAATCTCGTATTTTTTCGAGATCTATTTGAAAAGCTCATCCGCTTCAGTTGAATTTCCTTTAATTTTTTCATCATATTTCTACTATTCAAAGAATGAGCAAAATGCGTTTTTGGGAAAAATCGGCACGCGCAAACCGGTCACGGTAGTTTGGTTGCGTAGATATCGAAAAATAACCGGGTTCAAAAAAAAAAATCGCGGCAAATGGAACGTCCGAAGACCGAGTTATGGCCGTTTGAATTTCCTTTTCCCTTTCTCATCTTAATTCTACTATTCAAAGAATGAGCAAAATGCGTTTTTGGGAAAATCGGCACGCGCAAACAACATCACTCTAGTTTGGTTGCGTAGATATCGAAAAAATACGCGGGTTCAAAAAAAAAATCGCCTGAAACGGACGTCCGAAGCCCGAGTATGGCCGTTTGAAGTTTACCGAATCCACAGCTACCTTCAATTTTTAAGATGCTGAATTTTCAGATGATCGTAACTTTTGACTGGAACGTCCGTTTGACGCAATCTTATTTTGAATCCTCGTATTTTTTCGAGATCTATTTGAAAAGTTTATCCGCTTCAGTTGAATTTCGTTTTAATTTTTTCGTCATATTTCTACTATTCAAAAAATGAGCAAAATGCGTTTTTAGGAAAATCGGCATGCGCAAACCGCGTCACGGTAGTTTGGTTGCGTAGATATCGAAAAAATACGCGGGTTCAAAAAAAAATCGCCTGAAACGGACGTCCGAAGCCCGAGTTATGGCCGTTTTGAAGTTTCCCGAATCCACAGCTACCTTCAATTTTTAAGATGCTGAATTTTCAGATGATCGTAACTTTTGACTGCAACGTCCGTTTTGACGCAATCTTTTTTTAATCCTCGTATTTTTTGAGATCTATTTGAAAAGCTCATCCGCTTCAGTTGAATTTCCTTTTAATTTTTTCATCATATTTCTACTATTCAAAGAATGAGCAAAATGCGTTTTGGAAAAATCGGCACGCGCAAACCCCGTCACGGTAGTTTGGTTGCGTAGATATCGAAAAAATACGCGGGTTCAAAAAAAAAATCGCGGCAAATGGACGTCCGAAGACCGAGTTATGGCCGTTTGAATTTCCTTTTTCCCTTTCTCATCTTAATTTTACTATTCAAAGAATGAGCAAAATGCGTTTTTGGGAAAATCGGCATGCGCAAACCGCATCACTGTAGTTTGGTTGCGTAGATATCGAAAAAATACGCGGGTTAAAAAAAAAATCGCCTGAAACGGACGTCCGAACCCGAGTTATGGCCGTTTGAAGTTTCCGAATCCACAGCTACCTTCAATTTTTAAGATGCTGAATTTTCAGATGATCGTTACTTTTGACTGCAACGTCCGTTTGACGCAATCTTTTTTTGAATCCTCGTATTTTTTCGAGATCTATTTGAAAAGCTCATCCGGTTCAGTTGAATTTCCTTTTAATTTTTTCATCATATTTCTACTATTCAAAGAATGAGCAAAATGCGTTTTTGGGAAAAATCGGCACGCGCAAACCGCGTCACGGTAGTTTGGTTGCGTAGATATCGAAAAATACGCGGGTTCAAAAAAAAATCGCGGCAAATGGACGTTCCGAAGACCGAGTTATGGCCGTTTGAATTTCCTTTTTCCCTTTCTCATCTTAATTCTACTATTCAAAGAATGAGCAAAATGCGTTTTTGGGAAAATCGGCACGCGCAAACAACATCACTCTAGTTTGGTTGCGTAGATATCGAAAAAATACGCGGGTTCAAAAAAAAAATCGCCTGAAACGGACGTCCGAAGCCCGATTATGGCCGTTTGAAGTTTACCGAATCCACAGCTACCTTCAATTTTTAAGATGCTGAATTTTCAGATGATCGTAACTTTTGACTGGAACGTCCGTTTGACGCAATCTTATTTTTGAATCCTCGTATTTTTTCGAGATCTATTTGAAAAGCTCATCCGCTTCAGTTGAATTTCGTTTTAATTTTTTCGTCATATTTCTACTATTCAAAGAATGAGCAAAATGCATTTTTAGGAAAATCGGCATGCGCAAACCGCGTCACGTAGTTTGGTTGCGTAGATATCGAAAAAATACGCGGGTTCAAAAAAAAATCGCCTGAAACGGACGTCCGAAGCCCGAGTTATGGCCGTTTGAAGTTTCCCGAATCCACAGCTACCTTCAATTTTTAAGATGCTGAATTTTCAGATGATCGTAACTTTTGACTGCAACGTCCGTTTTGACGCAATCTTTTTTTGAATCCTCGTATTTTTTCGAGATCTATTTGAAAAGCTCATCCGCTTCAGTTGAATTTCCTTTTAATTTTTTCATCATATTTCTACTATTCAAAGAATGAGCAAAATGCGTTTTTGGGAAAATCGGCACGCGCAAACCGCGTCACGGTAGTTTGGTTGCGTAAGATATCGAAAAAATACGCGGGTTCAAAAAAAAAATCGCGGCAAATGGACGTCCGAAGACCGAGTTATGGCCGTTTGAATTTCCTTTTTCCCTTTCTCATCTTAATTCTACTATTCAAAGAATGAGCAAAATGCGTTTTTGGGAAAATCGGCACACGCAAACCGCATCACTGTAGTTTGGTTGCGTAGATATCGAAAAAATACGCGGGTTCAAAAAAAAAATCGCCTGAAACGGACGTCCGAAGCCCGAGTTATGGCCGTTTGAAGTTTCCCGAATCCACAGCTACCTTCAATTTTTAAGATGCTGAATTTTCAGATGATCGTAACTTTTGACTGCAACGTCCGTTTGACGCAATTTTTTTTGAATCCTCGTATTTTTTCGAGATCTATTTGAAAAGCTCATCCGCTTCAGTTGAATTTCCTTTTAATTTTTTCATCATATTTCTACTATTCAAAGAATGAGCAAAATGCGTTTTTGGGAAAATCGGCACGCGCAAACCGCGTCACGGTAGTTTGGTTGCGTAGATATCGAAAAATACGCGGGTTCAAAAAAAAAATTGCGGCAAACGGACGTCCGAAGACCGAGTTATGGCCGTTTGAATTTCCTTTTTCCCTTTCTCATCTTAATTCTTACTATTCAAAGAATGAGCAAAATGCGTTTTTGGAAAAAATCGGCACGCGCAACCGCATCACTGTAGTTTGGCTGCGTAGATATCGAAAAAATACGCGGGTTCAAAAAAAAAATTGCCTGAAACGGACGTCCGAAGCCCGAGTTATGGCCGTTTGAAGTTTCCCGAATCCACAGCTACCTTCAATTTTTAAGATGCTGAATTTTCAGATGATCGTAACTTTTGACTGCAACGTCCGTTTGACGCAATTTTTTTTTGAATCCTCGTATTTTTTCGAGATCTATTTGAAAAGCTCATCCGCTTCAGTTGAATTTCCTTTTAATTTTTTCATCATATTTCTACTATTCAAAGAATGAGCAAAATGCGTTTTTGGTAAAATCGGCACGCGCAAACCGCGTCACGGTAGTTTGGTTGCGTAGATATCGAAAAAATACGCGGGTTTAAAAAAAAAATCGCCTGAAACGGACGTTCGAAGCCCGAGTTATGGCCGTTTGAAGTTTCCCGAATCCACAGTTACCTTCAATTTTTAAGATGTTGAATTTTCAGATGATCGTAACTTTTGACTGGAACGTCCGTTTGACGCAATCTTTTTTTTGAATCCTCGTATTTTTTCGAGATCTATTTGGAAAGCTCATCCGCTTCAGTTGAATTTCCCTTTAATTTTTTCATCATATTTCTACTATTCAAAGAATGAGCAAAATGCGTTTTTGGGAAAATCGGCACGCGCAAACCGCGTCACGGTAGTTTAGTTGCGTAGATATCAAAAAAATACGCGGGTTCAAAAAAAAAATCGCGTCAAACGGACGTCCGAAGCCCGAGTTATGGCCATTTGAATTTCCTTTTTCCCTTTCTTATCTTAATTCTACTATTTAAAGAATGAGCAAAATGCGTTTTTTGAAAGATCGGCACGCGCAAACCGCCTTACGGTAGTTTGGTTGCGTAGATATCGAAAAAATACACGGGTTCAAAAAAAAAAATCGCCTGAAACGGACGTCCGAAGCCCGAGTTATGGCCGTTTGAAGTTTCCCGAATCCACAGCTACCTTCAATTTTTAAGATGCTGAATTTTCAGATGATCGTAACTTTTGACTGAACGTCCGTTTGACGCAATCTTTTTTTTGAATCCTCGTATTTTTTCGAGATCTATTTGAAAAACTCATCCGCTTCAACTGAATTTCCTTTTTTATTTTTTCATCATATTTCTAGTCGTATGAGAAAACAGTAAAAGGCGTTTTTGGGAAAATCGGCACGCGCAAACCGCGTCGCGGTGGCTTGGTTGCGTAGATATCGAAAAAATACGCGGGTTCCAAAAAAAATCGCGTCAAACGGACGTCCGAGGCCCGAGGTATGGCCGTTTGAATATCCTTTTTCCCTTTCTCATCTTAATTCTACTATTCAAAGAATGAGCAAAATACGTTTTTGGGAAAATCGGCAAGCGCAAACCGCGTCACGGTAGTTTGGTTGCGTAGATACCGAAAAAATATGCGGGTTCAAAAAAAAATCGCGTCAAACGGACGTCCGAAGCCCGAATATGGCCGTTTGAATTTCCTTTTTCCTTTTCTCATCTTAATTCTACTATTCAAAGAATGAGCAAAATACGTTTTTGGGAAAATCGGCACGCGCAAACCGTGTCACGGTAGTTTGGTTGTGTAGATATCGAAAAAATACGCGGGTTCAAAAAAAAAATCGCGTCAAACAGACGTCCGAAGCCCGAGTTATGGCCGTTTGAATTTCCTTTTTCCCTTTCTTATCTTAATTCTACTATTCAAAGAATGAGCAAAATGCGTTTTTTGAAAGATCGGCACGCGCAAACCGCCTTACGGTAGTTCGGTTGCGTAGATATCGAAAAAATACACGGGTTCAAAAAAAAAATCGCGTCAAACGGACGTCCGAAGCCCGAGTTATGGCCGTTTGAATTTCCTTTTTCCCTTTCTCATCTTAATTCTACTCTTCAAAGAATGAGCAAAATGCGTGTTTTGAAAGATCAGCTCGCTCAAACCACCTTACGGTTGTTTGGTTGCGTAGAAATCGAAAAATACGCGGGTTCAAAAAAAAAAATCGCCTTAAACGGACGTCCGAAGCCCGAGTTATGGCCGTTTGAAATTTCCCGAATCCACAGCTACCTTCAATTTTTAAGATGCTGAATTTTCAGATGATCGTAACTTTTGACTGGAACGTCCGTTTGACGCAATATTTTTTTGAATCCTCGTATTTTTTGAGATCTATTTGAAAAGCTCATCCGCTTCAGTTGAATTTCCTTATAATTTTTTCATCATATTTCTACTATTCAAAGAATGAGCAAAATGCGTTTTTGGAAAAATCGGCAAGCGCAAACCGCGTCACGGTAGTTTGGTTGCGTAGATATCGAAAAATACGCGGGTTCAAAAAAAAAATCGCGTCAACGACGTCCGAAGCCGAGTTATGTCCGTTTGATTTCCTTTTTCCCTTTCTCATCTTAATTTACTATTCAAGAATGAGCAAAATGCGTATTTGGGAAAATCGGCACGCGCAAACCGCATCACTGTAGTTTGGTTGCGTAGATATCGAAAAAATACGCGGGTTCAAAAAAATAATCGCGTCAAACGGACGTCCGAAGACCGAGTTATGGCCGTTTGAATTTCCTTTTTCCCTTTCTCATCTTAATTCTACTATTCAAAGAATGAGCAAAATGCGTTTTTGGGAAAATCGGCACGCGCAAACCGCATCACTGTAGTTTGGTTGCGTAGATATCGAAAAAATACGCGGGTTCAAAAAAAAAATCGCCTGAAACGGACGTCCGAAGCCCGAGTTATGGCCGTTTGAAGTTTCCCGAATCCACAGCTACCTTCAATTTTTAAGATGCTGAATTTTCAGATGATCGTTACTTTTGACTGCAACGTCCGTTTGACGCAATATTTTTTTTGAATCCTCGTATTTTTTGAGATCTATTTGAAAAGCTCATCCGCTTCAGTTGAATTTCCTTATAATTTTTTCATCATATTTCTACTATTCAAAGAATGAGCAAAATGCGTTTTTGGAAAAATCGGCAAGCGCAAACCGCGTCACGGTAGTTTGGTTGCGTAGATATCGAAAAAATACGCGGGTTCAAAAAAAAAATCGCGTCAAACGGACGTCCGAAGCCCGAGTTATGTCCGTTTGAATTTCCTTTTTCCCTTTCTCATCTTAATTCTACTATTCAAAGAATGAGCAAAATGCGTTTTTTGAAAGATCGGCTCGCTCAAACCGCCTTACGGTAGTTTGGTTGCGTAGTTATCAAAAAATACGCGGGTTCAAAAAAAAATCGCCTGGAACGGACGTCCGAATCCCGAGTTATGGCCGTTTGAAGTTTCCCGAATCCACAGGTACTTTCAATTTTTAAGATACTGAATATTCAGATACTCGTAACTTTTGACTGGAACGTCCGTTTGACGCAATCTTTTTTTGGAATCCTCGTATTTTTTCGAGATCTATTTGAAAAGCTCATCCTCTTCAGTTGAATTTCCTTTTAATTTTTTCATCATATTTCTACTATTCAAAGAATGAGCAAAATGCATTTTTGGGAAAATCGGCACGCGTAAACCGCATCACGATAGTTTGGTAACGTAGATATCGAAATAATACGCGGGTTCAAAAAAAAATCGCGTCAAACGGATGTCCGAAGTCCGAGTTATGGCCGTTTGAATTTCCTATTTCCCTTTCTCATCTTAATTCTACTATTCAAAGAATGAGCAAAATGCGTTTTTTGAAAGATCGGCTCGCTCAAACCACCTTAAGGTGGTTTGGTTGCGTAGATATCGAAAAAATACGCGGGTTCAAGAAAAAAATCGCCTGAACCGGACGTCCGAAGCCCGAGTTATGGCCGTTTGAAGTTTCCCGAATCCACAGTTACCTTCAATTTTTAAGATGTTGAATTTTCAGATGATCGTAACTTTTGACTGGAACGTCCGTTTGACGCAATCTTTTTTTTGAATCCTCGTATTTTTTCGAGATCTATTTGGAAAGCTCATCCGCTTCAGTTGAATTTCCCTTTAATTTTTTCATCATATTTCTACTATTCAAAGAATGAGCAAAATGCGTTTTTGGGAAAATCGGCACGCGCAAACCGCGTCACGGTAGTTTAGTTGCGTAGATATCAAAAAAATACGCGGGTTCAAAAAAAAAATCGCGTCAAAACGAACGTCCGAAGCCCGAGTTATGGCCGTTTGAATTTCCTTTTTCCCTTTCTCATCTTAATTCTACTATTCAAAGAATGAGCAAAATGCGTATTTGGGAAAATCGGCACGCGCAAACCGCATCACTGTAGTTTGGTTGCGTAGATATCGAAAAAATACGCGGGTTCAAAAAATAATCGCGTCAAACGGACGTCCGAAGACCGAGTTATGGCCGTTTGGAATTTCCTTTTTCCCTTTCTCATCTTAATTCTACTATTCAAAGAATGAGCAAAATGCGTTTTTGGGAAAATCGGCACGCGCAAACCGCATCACTGTAGTTTGGTTGCGTAGATATCGAAAAAAAACGCGGGTTCAAAAAAAAAATCGCCTGAAACGGACGTCCGAAGCCCGAGTATGGCCGTTTGAAGTTTACCGAATCCACAGCTACCTTCAATTTTTAAGATGCTGAATTTTTCAGATGATCGTAACTTTTGACTGGAACGTCCGTTTGACGCAATCTTATTTTTGAATCCTCGTATTTTTTCGAGATCTATTTGAAAAGCTTATCCGCTTCAGTTGAATTTCGTTTTAATTTTTTCGTCATATTTCTACTATTCAAAGAATGAGCAAAATGCATTTTTAGGAAAATCGACATGCGCAAACCGCGTCACGGTAGTTTGGTTGCGTAGATATCGAAAAAATACGCGGGTTCAAAAAAAATCGCCTGAAACGGACGTCCGAAGCCCGAGTTATGGCCGTTTGAAGTTTCCCGAATCCACAGCTACCTTCAATTTTTAAGATGCTGAATTTTCAGATGATCGTAACTTTTGACTGCAACGTCCGTTTTGACGCAATCTTTTTTTGAATCCTCGTATTTTTTCGAGATCTATTTGAAAGCTCATCCGCTTCAGTTGAATTTCCTTTTAATTTTTTCATCATATTTCTACTATTCAAAGAATGAGCAAAATGCGTTTTTGGGAAAATCGGCACGCGCAAACCGCGTCACGGTAGTTTGGTTGCGTAAGATATCGAAAAATACGCGGGTTCAAAAAAAAATCGCGGCAAATGGACGTCCGAAGACCGAGTTATGGCCGTTTTGAATTTCCTTTTTCCCTTTCTCATCTTAATTCTACTATTCAAAGAATGAGCAAAATGCGTTTTGGGAAAATCGGCACACGCAAACCGCATCACTGTAGTTTGGTTGCGTAGATATCGAAAAATACGCGGGTTCAAAAAAAAAATCGCCTGAAACGGACGTCCGAAGCCCGAGTTATGGCCGTTTGAAGTTTTCCGAATCCACAGCTACCTTCAATTTTTAAGATGCTGAATTTTCAGATGATCGTAACTTTTGACTGCAACGTCCGTTTGACGCAATTTTTTTTTAAATCCTCGTATTTTTTCGAGATCTATTTGAAAAGCTCATCCGCTTCAGTTGAATTTCCTTTTAAATTTTTCATCATATTTCTACTATTCAAAGAATGAGCAAAATGCGTTTTTGGGAAAATCGGCACGCGCAAACCGCGTCACGGTAGTTTGGTTGCGTAGATATCGAAAAAATACGCGGGTTTAAAAAAAAAATCGCCTGAAACGGACGTCCGAAGCCCGAGTTATGGCCGTTTGAAGTTTCCCGAATCCACAGTTACCTTCAATTTTTAAGATGTTGAATTTTCAGATGATCGTAACTTTTGACTGGAACGTCCGTTTGACGCAATCTTTTTTTTGAATCCTCGTATTTTTTCGAGATCTATTTGGAAAGCTCATCCGCTTCAGTTGAATTTCCCTTTAATTTTTTCATCATATTTCTACTATTCAAAGAATGAGCAAAATGCGTTTTTGGGAAAATCGGCACGCGCAAACCGCGTCACGGTAGTTTAGTTGCGTAGATATCAAAAAAATACGCGGGTTCAAAAAAAAAATCGCGTCAAACGGACGTCCGAAGCCCGAGTTATGGCCATTTGAATTTCCTTTTTCCCTTTCTTATCTTAATTCTACTATTCAAAGAATGAGCAAAATGCGTTTTTTGAAAGATCGGCACGCGCAAACCGCCTTACGGTAGTTTGGTTGCGTAGATATCGAAAAAATACACGGGTTCAAAAAAAAAATCGCCTGAAACGGACGTCCGAAGCCCGAGTTATGGCCGTTTGAAGTTCCCGAATCCACAGTTACCTTCAATTTTTAAGATGTTGAATTTTCAGATGATCGTAACTTTTGACTGGAACGTCCGTTTGACGCAATCTTATTTTTGAATCCTCGTATTTTTTCGAGATCTATTTGAAAAGCTTATCCGCTTCAGTTGAATTTCCTTTTAATTTTTCATCATATTTGTACTATTCAAAGAATGAGCAAAATGCGTTTATGGAAAAATCGGCACGCGCAAACCGCGTCACGGTAGTTTGGTTGCGTAGATATCGAAAAATACGCGGGTTCAAAAAGAAAATCGCGGCAAATGGAAGTCCGAAGACCGAGTTATGGCCGTTTGAATTTCCTTTTTCCCTTTCTCATCTTAATTCTACTATTCAAAGAATGAGCAAAATGCGTTTTTGGGAAAATCGGCACGCGCAAACCGCATCACTGTAGTTTGGTTGCGTAGATATCGAAAAAAAACGCGGGTTCAAAAAAAAAATCGCCTGAAACGGACGTCCGAAGCCCGAGTATGGCCGTTTGAAGTTTACCGAATCCACAGCTACCTTCAATTTTTAAGATGCTGAATTTTCAGATGATCGTAACTTTTGACTGGAACGTCCGTTTGACGCAATCTTATTTTTGAATCATCGTATTTTTTCGAGATCTATTTGAAAAGCTTATCCGCTTCAGTTGAATTTCCTTTTAATTTTTTCATCATATTTGTACTATTCAAAGAATGAGCAAAATGCGTTTTGGAAAAATCGGCACGCGCAAACCGCGTCACGGTAGTTTGGTTGCGTAGATATCGAAAAATACGCGGGTTCAAAAAGAAAATCGCGGCAAATGGAAGTCCGAAGACCGAGTTATGGCCGTTTGAATTTCCTTTTTCCCTTTCTCATCTTAATTCTACTATTCAAAGAATGAGCAAAATGCGTTTTTGGGAAAATCGGCACGCGCAAACCGCATCACTGTAGTTTGGTTGCGTAGATATCGAAAAAAACGCGGGTTCAAAAAAAAATCGCCTGAAACGGACGTCCGAAGCCCGAGTATGGCCGTTTGAAGTTTACCGAATCCACAGCTACCTTCAATTTTTAAGATGCTGAATTTTCAGATGATCGTAACTTTTGACTGGAACGTCCGTTTGACGCAATCTTATTTTTGAATCATCGTATTTTTCGAGATCTATTTGAAAAGCTTATCCGCTTCAGTTGAATTTCGTTTTAATTTTTTCGTCATATTTCTACTATTCAAAAATGAGCAAAATGCGTTTTTAGGAAAATCGGCATGCGCAAACCGCGTCACGGTAGTTTGGTTGCGTAGATATCGAAAAAATACGCGGGTTCAAAAAAAATCGCCTGAAACGGACGTCCGAAGCCCGAGTTATGGCCGTTTGAAGTTTCCCGAATCCACAGCTACCTTCAATTTTTAAGATGCTGAATTTTCAGATGATCGTAACTTTTGACTGCAACGTCCGTTTTGACGCAATCTTTTTTTAATCCTCGTATTTTTTGAGATCTATTTGAAAAGCTCATCCGCTTCAGTTGAATTTCCTTTTAATTTTTTTCATCATATTTCTACTATTCAAGAATGAGCAAAATGCGTTTTGGGAAAATCGGCACGCGCAAACCGCGTCACGGTAGTTTGGTTGCGTAGATATCAAAAAAATACGCGGGTTCAATAAAAAAATAGCGGCAAATGGACGTCCGAAGACCGAGTTATGGCCGTTTGAATTTCCTTTTTCCCTTTCTCATCTTAATTCTACTATTCAAAGAATGAGCAAAATGCGTTTTTGGGAAAATCGGCACGCGCAAACCGCTCACTGTAGTTTGGTTGCGTAGATATCGAAAAAATACGCGGGTTCAAAAAAAAAATCGCCAGAAACGGACGTCCGAAGCCCGATTATGGCCGTTTGAAGTTTCCCGAATCCACAGCTACCTTCAATTTTTAAGATGCTGAATTTTCAGATGATCGTACTTTTGACTGCAACGTCCGTTTGACGCAATCTTATTTTTGAATCCTCGTATTTTTTCGAGATCTATTTGGAAAAGCTCATCCGGTTCAGTTGAATTTCCTTTTAATTTTTTCATCATATTTCTACTATTCAAAGAATGAGCAAAATGCGTTTTTGGGAAAAATCGGCACGCGCAAACCGCGTCACGGTAGTTTGGTTGCGTAGATATCGAAAAATACGCGGGTTCAAAAAAAAATCGCGGCAATGGACGTTCCGAAGACCGAGTTATGGCCGTTTGAATTTCCTTTTTCCCTTTCTCATCTTAATTCTACTATTCAAAGAATGAGCAAAATGCGTTTTTTGGGAAAAATCGGCACGCCAAACAACATCACTCTAGTTTGGTTGCGTAGATATCGAAAAAATACGCGGGTTCAAAAAAAAAATCGCCTGAAACGGACGTCCGAAGCCCGATTATGGCCGTTTGAAGTTTACCGAATCCACAGCTACCTTCAATTTTTAAGATGCTGAATTTTCAGATGATCGTAACTTTTGACTGGAACGTCCGTTTGACGCAATCTTATTTTTGAATCTCGTATTTTTTCGAGATCTATTTGAAAAGCTTATCCGCTTCAGTTGAATTTCGTTTTAATTTTTTCGTCATATTTCTACTATTCGAAAGAATGAGCAAAATGCATTTTTAGGAAATCGGCATGCGCAAACCGCGTCACGGTAGTTTGGTTGCTTAGATATCGAAAAAATACGCGGGTTCAAAAAAAAATCGCCTGAAACGGACGTCCGAACCCGAGTTATGGCGTTTGAAGTTTCCCGAATCCACAGCTACCTTCAATTTTTAAGATGCTGAATTTTTCAGATGATCGTAACTTTTGACTGCAACGTCCGTTTTGACGCAATCTTTTTTTGAATCCTCGTATTTTTTCGAGATCTATTTGAAAGCTCATCCGCTTCAGTTGAATTTCCTTTTAATTTTTCATCATATTTCTACTATTCAAAGAATGAGCAAAATGCGTTTTTGGGAAAATCGGCACGCGCAAACCGCGTCACGGTAGTTTGGTTGCGTAAGATATCGAAAAATACGCGGGTTCAAAAAAAAAAATCGCGGCAAATGGACGTCCGAAGACCGAGTTATGGCCGTTTGAATTTCCTTTTTCCCTTTCTCATCTTAATTTACTATCAAAGAATGAGCAAATGCGTTTTTGGGAAAATCGGCACACGCAAACCGCATCACTGTAGTTTGGTTGCGTAGATATCGAAAAAATACGCGGGTTCAAAAAAAAATCGCCTGAAACGGACGTCCGAAGCCCGAGTTATGGCCGTTTGAAGTTTCCCGAATCCACAGCTACCTTCAATTTTTAAGATGCTGAATTTTCAGATGATCGTAACTTTTGACTGCAACGTCCGTTTGACGCATTTTTTTTTGAATCCTCGTATTTTTTCGAGATCTATTTGAAAAGCTCATCCGCTTCAGTTGAATTTTCTTTTAATTTTTTTCATATATTTCTACTATTCAAAGATGAGCAAAATGCGTTTTTTGGGAAAATCGGCACGCGCAAACCGCGTCACGGTAGTTTGGTTGCGTAGATATCGAAAAAATACGCGGGTTCAAAAAAAAAATTGCGGCAAACGGACGTCCGAAGACCGAGTTATGGCCGTTTGAATTTCCTTTTTCCCTTTCTCATCTTAATTCTACTATTCAAAGAATGAGCAAAATGCGTTTTTGGAAAATCGGCACGCGCAAACCGCATCACTGTAGTTTGGTTGCGTAGATATCGAAAAAATACGCGGGTTCAAAAAAAAAATCGCCTGAAACGGACGTCCGAAGCCCGAGTTATGGCCGTTTGAAGTTTCCCGAATCCACAGCTACCTTCAATTTTTAAGATGCTGAATTTTCAGATGATCGTAACTTTTGACTGCAACGTCCGTTTGACGCAATTTTTTTTTGAATCCTCGTATTTTTTCGAGATCTATTTGAAAAGCTCATCCGCTTCAGTTGAATTTCCTTTTAATTTTTTCATCATATTTCTACTATTCAAAGAATGAGCAAAATGCGTTTTTGGTAAAATCGGCACGCGCAAACCGCGTCACGGTAGTTTGGTTGCGTAGATATCGAAAAAATACGCGGGTTTAAAAAAAAAATCGCCTGAAACGGACGTTCGAAGCCCGAGTTATGGCCGTTTGAAGTTTCCCGAATCCACAGTTACCTTCAATTTTTAAGATGTTGAATTTTCAGATGATCGTAACTTTTGACTGGAACGTCCGTTTGACGCAATCTTTTTTTTGAATCCTCGTATTTTTTCGAGATCTATTTGGAAAGCTCATCCGCTTCAGTTGAATTTCCCTTTAATTTTTTCATCATATTTCTACTATTCAAAGAATGAGCAAAATGCGTTTTTGGGAAAATCGGCACGCGCAAACCGCGTCACGGTAGTTTAGTTGCGTAGATATCAAAAAAATACGCGGGTTCAAAAAAAAAATCGCGTCAAACGGACGTCCGAAGCCCGAGTTATGGCCATTTGAATTTCCTTTTTCCCTTTCTTATCTTAATTCTACTATTCAAAGAATGAGCAAAATGCGTTTTTTGAAAGATCGGCACGCGCAAACCGCCTTACGGTAGTTTGGTTGCGTAGATATCGAAAAAATACACGGGTTCAAAAAAAAAAATCGCCTGAAACGGACGTCCGAAGCCCGAGTTATGGCCGTTTGAAGTTTCCCGAATCCACAGCTACCTTCAATTTTTAAGATGCTGAATTTTCAGATGATCGTAACTTTTGACTGAACGTCCGTTTGACGCAATCTTTTTTTTGAATCCTCGTATTTTTTCGAGATCTATTTGAAAACTCATCCGCTTCAACTGAATTTCCTTA
>NW_026020732.1:0-3054 GCF_900185275.1 Solanum verrucosum
ATGCAACAAATTGCTGAGATGAGGGTCGAGATGCAGAAAAGACAAGATTTGCCTCCTCCGATTTTTGCTGTCAACACTCAACCAGACGGAAGACCTCCGCTCAAATTCCCCCTCCTAACGTGGAACAGGCTCAAAACCCATCTTCAAGCCCTGCTCATAATCCCTCCGTCATCGACCTTACCACTCAAAACCCCCATTACGCCTCAGCTTCTTATCAAACCCACCCCCTCCTCAAAATACCAACCTCCAAGCACCACTCCTTCCCCCTAATGCAAACCACCAAACTAGCCTGCCCCCCCATGGCCAAAACGCTAATAACCCACACTTCCCTCCCTCACCAAAACCTGTACACCAACCCCCAGACTTATCCCCAAAACTATCACGCCCCTTTAAATGGCCAGAGTCCCTCTATCGCTCCACCCTACCGCAAAAACCCGTTTTCCAAATACCGTCCCCAACGAGCATGATGTCCATGGTTCGGAGCTCGACCACTATGAGGAGAGGGAGAGAGAGTGGAGGTCAAAGGAAGAGACCGCCAAGATAGATATGAAGGAGGAAATTAGAAAAGCCATGAAGGAGTTGAACTGCATTCCTGAGGTCTCCGGGTTGAGTTACGAAGACCTATGCATTCATCCGAATTTGGACCTCCCGGAAGGGTTCAAGGTGCCAAAATTCGACATCTTTGGAGGAACAGGGAACCCCTTAGCGCACCTGAGGGCCTACTGTGACCAACTCGTGGGAGTTGGGAGAGACGAAGCTTTGTTAATGCGGCTTTTTAGCGAAGTTTGAGCGGAGAGGCTCTAGAATGGTTTACGTCTCATGAAACGAAACAGTGGTCTAGCTGGAATGCTCTGGCTAAGGACTTCATCGAACGATTCGCCTACAATGTGGAGATCGTTCCTGATCGTTACTCCTTGGAGAAGATGAAGCAGAAGCCACCGAAAGTTACAGAGAATTTGCATATAGATGGCGAAAGGAGGCAGCTAGAGTTAGACCTCCTATGTCAGAAAAGGAAATTGTTGAAGTGTTTGTGCGGGTGCAGGAACCCGAATATTATGACAGAATTATGTTGCTCGTTGGAGCAAAATTTGCTGAGATAGTCAAGGTAGGTGAGACTATCGAGGATGGATTGAGAACCGGGAAGATTGCCCGTGTTGCTGCCTCGCCCGGATCTTCGGGCTTGTTGAAGAAGAAAAGAGAGGATGTGTCCTCTATCTCTTATGAGGGGAAGAAGACCCCAAGGAAATCATCATCATACCAAGGTCGTTCTCGACCTTCACAGAGTTTACCCGGCATGTTATGCACAGTTGATTACCAAAACACCCCTCTTCCCAGTATCAAAATACTCCCCCTCCTAACTACCAAACTCCCCCTACTATCTACCAAACTCCCCCTCCAGTTTACCAAACTCCCCTCATCACTACCGAAATGCCCCCCAACTGTGCCAACGTTCAGACAAATTACCAAACGCCTCCCCCAATGTACCAAACCCCAGCTCCACTTTACCAAAATACCCCCTCGAACTACCAAGCTCCACAACCAAACTACCAAACCAACTCATATCCCAGATATCAAGCCCCCCGTCCAAACACTCCAAATTATCGTCAAATGCCTCCTCCTCAACAAGGCAATTACGATCCCCCCGTCCTAGATTTGAGAAGAAGCCTGCTAGAATTTTCACTCCGCTTGTTGAAAGCCGAACAAAGCTGTTCGAGCGATTAACTGCGGCAGGATATATTCATCCAGTGGGGCCCAAGCCGGTTGACACTAGCTCAAAGTTTTACAGACCTGATCAGAGGTGCGCGTATCACTCCAACAGTGTTGGACATGATACTGAGACTGTATCAACCTGAAGCATAAGATTCAAGACCTGATTGATCAGAATGTGGTCTCTCTTCAGACGGTCGCGCCCAATGTCAACAGTAATCCTTTGCCAAATCATGGAGGCGTCACTATCAATATGATAGAGACAGATGACGATTGGTGTGTGTCAAAGGCAATAGTTTCATTGTTCCTGATGAACTAGAAAGGGCTGTAGCCTCGTTGAGCATTAGAGAGAAGAAAGAGTTTGTGATTCTGACACCCGAGAAGGTTGTTGCCTTGGTGCCACGGGAAACTCTTACCCAACCAAAGTTTGTGATTGAAACAGCTGTTACTCCAGGGTATGACCAGATCCGGCAGGTGCTACACACCGGAAGAGTTGGCTCAAGGAGGGCAGAAGAAGGACCAAGCAAAAAGGCCGATCAGTGAAGCCGAAGCTGAGGAGTTCTGGAGAAAGATGCAGCCAAAAGATTATTCAATCGTGAAGCATTTGGAGAAGACACCAGCTCAGATTTCTGTATGGGCTTTGTTGATGAGCTCACAACTGCATAGGCAAGCGTTGATGAGAGCTTTGGATGACACATATGTGCCTGTGGGTACGAATAGCGACAATCTAGCGGCTATGATAAACCAAGTTGTTCGAGGGCACCAATTAGTTTCTGTGACGAAGAGCTGCCCTTCGAAGGCAGGATGCACAACAAGGCTCTGCACGTCACTTGTAAGTGTCGAGACAAGATAATAAATCGTATCTTGGTCGATGACGGGTCCGGTCTTAATATTTGCCCACTTTCGACTCTGAGGCAGCTGAAATTTGACTTGGGAAAGCTTCACCAGAACCAAGTCAATGTGAGGGCTTTTGATGGAGTGCAAAGAGATACATTGGGTGCGGTAAACTTGGATATTCAGGTGGGTCCTGCAGAATTTAATGTGGAGTTCCAGGTGTTGGATATCAACACTAGTTATAACCTACTTCTGGGAAGACCGTTTATCCATATGGCCGGGGCTGTGCCGTCTACCCTTCACCAACTGTTAAAATTTGTATGGAAGGACCAGGAATTGGTCATTTATGGTGAAGGGAGCACCAATGGGTGTGCACCAATCGTTGATGATGTCTCTCGAGGTTGCGACTTTTACACGGTGGAGCTGGTAAATGCCACCGATGATGACTTGGCTCCACAGCCTCCTATGCCTACCGTGTACAAAATGATTGCTACTGTCATGCTCCAGAATGGT
>NW_026020733.1:0-6254 GCF_900185275.1 Solanum verrucosum
CAACACCGCAAATCAGCCAAAATAATTAAAAAGGGCAGCCCCTTGAATCACCAAATTTTCGGAAAAACGAGACCCTTTTCAACCCAAACAGATTATACCACGACGATCCTTGGCGAAAAAACTCTACCAAGTTAGCCCCAAGAATGACTTAAAACGGACTTACGATGATCAAGATCTCACATTTCAAAAATTCAATAACAAAACCATCCGGAAATCACACTGGCAGTGGCTAAAATTGATTTCTTACCTCAAAACGAAACCTCCCCTCGCGTTTCCGAGATCACCGCTAGATTCCCCTCGAAATTCTCTTGAAGTTTGCCTTTTGAATCACTTAATTTGGATTCAAAATGAAGGGAGCAATCTTGAGTGAAGTTGAACAAAAAAAATTGGACGAATTTCGTTTTTAAATTCTGGAAATTTCCAGATTTCACTCCTCTGCCACGTGTCGTCACGTGGCTCTGCCAGTCACCGCCGCGTTAAATTCTACAACCCTTCAAACTTAAATTTCGATGTTTCGGACTCGTTCGAAGTCGGAAAAATACAAACCTTATATGGAATCTGATTGGAAACGACATTTCGGACTCAACGGTGAAGGCGGAATTTCCATTTGGAGCTCGCTTCGATGAAAAGTGGGTCCCACATCCAGTATCGTTTTGAACCAGATTCCACAACTGCTATCTAAAATCTCGGGAAGTGAACAAAGGGTCGTTCTAGACCAAAATTGATCTTCCGAAGCTAACCTAGCTGTCAGAATTTTCATCTGAGCACGTCTTCCAAGAAGGTTGACCAAAGTCAACTTTTCAAGTTATAAAAAAAACTCCAAAACAGGGAAACGGGCCTAAAACCCAAACGAACGACCAGGCGACCGAACAGTCAGTGCCAGCAAGTCATAAATGACTTGGGGTCGCTACAGGAACGCTCTAAACGATGAAATGAATTCTTTAATTTAAAAAAATGACCTGGAGGGTCATTACAATATCCACTACTAAAAGAACTTTCGTCCGCGAAAGTAAGAGTCAAGAAGTACCTGAATGCTCAAATAAGTCGGGGAACTGTGCCCGCATCTCATGCTCGATCTCCCAGGTAGCCTCCTCAACTGGACGATGTCTCCAACGGACCTTAACAACAGGAATGGCTCTCGAGCGCAATCTCCTCACATCTCTGGCTAGAATGGCAACTGGCTCCTCTACAAATGTCAAATGATCATCCAACTCGACTGCATCATACTGGAGCACATGGGACTCATCAGGAACATACCGCCGCAGCATCGAAACATGAAACACTGGGTGGATGGCTGAAAATACTGGAGGTAGGGCCAACTCATAAGCAACCTCTCCAACTGTCCGGAGTATCTCAAATGGCCCAATGTACCTGGGGCTAAGCTTGCCCCGCCTCCCAAACCTCATCACGCCCTTCATGGGCGACACACGGAGGAATACCCGATCACCAACAGAGAATCTCAAAGGCCGGCGCCTCCGATCCGCATAACTCTGGTGCCTACTCTGAGCCGTCCTGAGCCTATCCTGAATCACCCTCACCTGATCCAGGGCCTCCTGAAGCAAATCTGTACCACGCGGCCTAGGCTCTGTTGACTCAAACCAACCAACTGGAGAGCGACAACGCCTACCATATAATGCCTCGAATGGGGCCATCTGAATACTAGAGTGGTAGCTGTTGTTACACGCAAACTCTGCCAAAGGCAAGAACTGGTCCCACTGACCTCCAAAATCCATAACACAAGCCCGCAACATGTCCTCAAGAACCTGAATCGTGCGCTCCGACTGACCATCAGTCTGTGGGTGGAAAGCTGTGCTAAGGTCAACACGGGTACCCAACTCATCCTGGAAGGTCCTCCAGAAGCTAGATGTGAACTGTGGGCCTCGATCTGAGATGATGGAAACAAGCACACCATGAAGACGAACCACCTCTCGAATGTAGATACGTGCTAACCTCTCAGCACTGTAGGAAGTATGGACAGGAATGAAGTGTGCTGACTTAGTCAACCGATCCACGATGACCCAAATGCTGTCAACACCTCTAGAAGTCCGAGGTAACCCCACAACGAAGTCCATAGTGATACGCTCCCACTTCCACTCCGGAATGGGTAATCTCTGGAACTCGCCACCAGGCCTCAAATGCTCGGCCTTTACCTGCTGGCAGCACAAGCAACGGGAAACAAAGTCAGCAATATCTCTCCTCATGCCACTCCACCAATAATGTTGCCTCAGATCACGATACATCTTCGCTGTGCCCGGATGGATAGAGTATCTAGACTCATGGCCCTCAGAAAGTATCAACTGTATCAAATCCCCAACTCTCGGAACACAGATGCGGCCGGCGAATCTCAACACTCCATCAGGATCTAAGGTAGCCTGACCACCATCACCCGCTAACACTCGATCTCTAAAGGCCACCAAGGCCTCATCCTCAAACTGACAACCACGGATCCTGTCAAGCAAGGAAGACTGAACTCCCATATGGGCCAAGACACGTCTAGAATCTGAGATATCCAACCGAATCATGCTATTGGCTAAGAACTGAATGTTCATAGCCAAGGGTCGCTCCTCAACAGATAAGAAGGATAGACTACCCATACTCACTGCCTTTCGGCTCAAGGCGTCCGCTACCACATTTGCCTTGCCCGGATGATAGAGAATAGATAGGTCATAGTCCTTCAGGAGCTCAATCCAACGACGCTGCCTCGAATTAAGGTCCCTCTGGCTCATGATGTACTGAAGACTCCTGTGATCGGTATAGATCTCACATCGAACTCCATACAAGTAGTGCCTCCAAATCTTAAGTGCAAAAACTACCGCCGCCAACTCTAAGTCATGGGTGGGGTAGTTGCTCTCATGAATCTTAAGCTGCCTCGACGCATAAGCAATAACCCGGCCCTGCTGCATCAATACACAACCCAAACCAACGCCAGATGCGTCATAATATACCGTGAAGCCCTCGCCCTCAACTGGAAGAGCCAATATAGGAGCGGTGGTCAATAACTCCTTGAGCCTCAAAAAGCTCGCCTCACACTCCTCTGACCAAACAAAGGGAACATCCTGGCGAGTCAACCGAGTCAAAGGCGCTGCTATAGTAGAAAATCCCTCAACAAAATGCCTATAGTAGCCTGCCAATCCGACGAAGCTACGAATCTCAGTCACAGAGGTGGGCCTGTACCAATCACGAATAGCCTCAATCTTCGCCGGATCAACCCTAATACCCTCCTTGGACACCACGTGCCCCAAGAAGGCTACAGACTCAAGCCAAAACTCGCACTTTGAGAACTTGGCATAAAGCCGCTGATCTCTCAAAGTCTGGAGCACTATCCTCAAATGTTGCTCATGCTCACTCCGGCTCCGCGAGTATACCAGTATGTCATCAATGAAGACAATGACAAATAAATCAAGGTATGGCCTGAACATACGTGTCATCAAGTCCATGAAGGCGGCAGGGGCATTAGTCAACCCAAACGACATCACCAAGAACTCATAATGGCCATAACGAGTCCTAAATGCGGTCTTAGGGACGTCCGCTGCCCTAATCCTCAACTGGTGGTAGCCGGATCTTAAATCAATCTTAGAAAATACCACGGCACCCTGAAGCTGATCAAACAAATCATCAATACGAGGCATGGGGTAACGGTTCCTCACCGTCACCTTGTTCAGCTGCCTGTAGTCAATACACAATCGCATAGTACCGTCCTTCTTCTTCACGAAGAGGACTGGGGCACCCCAAGGCGATACACTAGGCCGAATGAATCCCTTACCCAAGAGATCCTGAAGCTGAACACTGAGCTCCGTGAGCTCTGCAGGAGCCATCCGATATGGCGGAATAGAAATAGGCCGAGTACCTGGCTCAAGCTCAATCGGAAAATCAACATCACGCTCTGGGGGTAGGCCAGGTAGATCAGCAGGAAACACATCTATGAAGTCACGAACAACAGGAACTGACTCAACCGGAGAAACCTCCCTACTCACATCACGTACATAGGCCAAATATGATAAGCATCCGCCAGCCACTAGCCTCCTAGCACGAATAAAAGAGATAACCCCAACTGGTGTGCTACCAGGAGATCCCTGCCACACCACCGAAGGAATACCGGGAGTGGCTAAGGTAACGGTCTTAGAAAAGCAATCTAAAACAGCGCGATAAGGGGATAACCAATCCATGCCCAGAATCACATCGAAATCAACCATGTCAAGCAATATAAGGTCAGCCCGGGTGTCACGCCCCTGGATAGTAACTAAGCAAGATCGAAATACCTGATCCACTACTAAAGACTCACCCACGGGGGTCGACACACGTAACGGCGCTACCAGAGGCTCAGACATCAAACTCAATCGAGAGGCATAGTAAACAGAAACATACGAAAAAGTAGAGCCTGAATCAAATAAAGCCAAGGCGGGCTGCTGGCATAATAACACTGTACCTGTGATCACATCGTCCGAGGTCTCAGCATCTGCTCTAGCTGGAGCTGCATAAAAGTGGGCCTGGACTCCCCTACCCTGTGCATCGGCTCTGCCCCCTAATCTGCCTCCTCGGGGACCACCCCGTATACCCTGGTGACGACCCCTACGGTCCTGTCCCTGGCCTCTGCCTCTAGCTGGAGGTGCTGGCGTATGCCTAACTGCCTGTGGAGCGGGTAAGGCTAACCTGCGATGGGGACACTCGCGGGCCCAATGATCTAACTCCCCACACTCATAACACCCCTTGGGCCTCGCGACGGAGCTGCTCGATAGTGCGGGCATGGTCCACTACATCCAGAAATGAGCGGCCTGCTGAGACTAAAGACTGAGTCTCAATCCGCAACTGTAGTCTCAAACCCCGAACAAAACAACGAACCCTCTCCTCCTCAGTAGGTAATATCATGGCGGCATGCCTGGAGAGCTCGTGGAATCGGGCCTCATACTCTGATACTGTCATGGAGCCCTGCTCTAACCGAGCAAACTGATCTCTAAGCTGATCTCTGATGCTCCTGGGAATAAATCGGGCCAAGAAGGCCTCTGAAAACTCAATCCATGTGACCGGTGGAGACCCAGCTGACCTGGTCTCTAAGTATGTACGCCACCACTGCCTGGCGGGACCGTCTAACTGGTAAGCGGTGAAGTCTGCTCCTCTCGACTCCACTAAACCCAAAGTCTGTAGCCGCTCGCGGCAAGTAACTAGAAACTCGTGGGCATCCTCCCCCACTGCCCTAGAAAACCTCGGCGGTGATAGTCGAAGAAACACCCCGAGCATCTTCTGCTCCCGTAGTGGCATGACGCCCTCCAAATCATCAGGCTGAACAACCGGTGCCGCTAGCTGCTGAACAATCGGTGCCGCTAGCTGCTGAACAATCGGTACCGCTGGTGTAGGCTGACCCTGTGGTACTGGAACGGCTGGAAATGGTGCCTGCTGCATACCCCCAATGGCAGCTAGTATCTGAACGAGCATCGCCTGTATATCTGGAGCTGCCACAGGCTCAGGCGGTGGCTGAGGTAGTCCCGGGCCCATCGATTGCTGCTGTGCTGGAACTGCTGGTGGCTCTATCACCGGCTCCGGAGTTTGCTCTTGGTCCTGGGCTGGTGCTATAACTCTGGAACGACCTCGAGGTCGGCCTCTACCCCTAGCTGGGGCCCTACCACGCGTGCGAGCCATCCCTATAAAAGAGTGGTACAAGTAAAATTTCAGAAACCGATAAGACATACAATGCACGACAGTGATACAAACGCAACACGTTCCTAAAGACATCCTGTAGCCTCCCGATGATAAGTAACGGACGTCTCCGTACCGATCTGCAGGACTCTACTAGACGTTAGCTCTGTACAAGTGAGACCGACGAACCTGGGGCTCTGATACCAATTTGTCACGACCCGATTTACCAAGTCATGATGGCACCTACTATAACCCGCCAGCAGGTAAGCCAACCCGTAACCCGGAACAACAAGTAATGGGTCTCAGGGTAGAAATTAAACAAGAGTAGACAAATAACAATATAAACAAGCGGACACAAACCAAAAACATATATATAAATAAAGATCCCTCCAGAACCTGGAAGTCACTAGTACAGAGCTACTACAAAATGAGTACAAGTCCTAAAACCGGACAACAGAGCCTGGACTGTCTCGAAAGGAAAAAGACAAGTCTATATATACAGATGGAGACTGAAATAGTACAAAACGCCGTGTGCTCACCCCCGTCTCCGGATAAGTCTACTCCAAGCTAGATCAACGCTGGCTACTAGTGCTCGGACCTGCATCACAAAATAGATGCAGAGC
>NW_026020734.1:0-2419 GCF_900185275.1 Solanum verrucosum
CTATTATTAATTATAATTGTTATTTTTAATTATTTTTGATTGTGATATCTTGTTCGAACATGTTAATTTATATATCTTACCAAAGTTCAACTATCATATTGTTCTTCAATGAAATGTACTCCTCTCCATACTCCTGTACCCATAACTAATTCTATATGAACGATGACAACGAATCATCTGATTATCAAATAACTTTTGTGTTTTATATTTTTAATTATTTATTCACTATATATAATATTTATTTAATTCTTTAATTTTTTTAAGTTTTCTGCTATAATCTTCTTTGTTTCAAAACTAATTGAAAAATTTAAGTTAAATAATTCAGATGTTTGCAAATTTAATTGCTACTTCTCTTGAAATAGAATAGATAAAAGAATGTAATGTAGTGATATTGTACAAAGATGAAAGTTGATACTACACAAAGTCATCTTTCTTCTTAATAGAAAGTCAACAAATGGTAGAATATGTAATGACTATGAAGAGAACACCTTAAATAATTTTTAAAAAATCTAAACAAAGGGTATTGGGTTACCATTTGCTCAAGTTTCTTATCTTCATCTAAAATTCTTGAAATGTCGAATTAAATAAATAGATCTTAGTAAAAAAATACATAAAATAATATAAACACTTATTTTAATAAAATAATAATATAAAATTCTAACAAAATTTAACCTTTTAGAAAGGTAAATTGCTCGACTAAACTTCTCAACAAAAGATATTTTTATTTTTTATTTCCATGATAAAAAAAATATTTATTTTTATTAAAAAAAACAATGAACAAAATGAAAAATATTGCTTACCTCAATTCAAATCAGTATGTAATAGCAATAAAACCAATTATGTAAATTACTATAAAGAGAACACCTCAAATAAGAAAATTTTCCATCTAAACAAAAGCTATTGGGTTATTTGTTGTTCAATCTTCTTATCTTCTTCTCAATAAAAGGATAAAAGAAATCATCTACGTAATTGAATGTGTATTATTTAAAAAAAAACAACGAACAAAATCAGAATAAAAAATAATACTTACTTCAATTTAAATTTGTATATAGTATCAAAAAAATTAGCCTCTACCACAATCGTCATTAATTTCATATAATAAGTGAAAATATTAAAACAAAAGGAGTTTCTAGAAAATAAAGAATATGAAGAATGCAGTAATAAATTTATTAATAAAAAAGAAAATAGAAGTAAGCTTAACAGTATATATCATTGAAAGATTGTGTATGAAAGAGGTTAAGAAACTCGAACTCTATTCCCACTCAAATTTCATTTAACTTCAAATTCAAATATTGCATTTTTTTAGAAAAATTTATATTATTTTTTATTATCCTTGATTTTAAATACAATGCTTATTTTTCTCATAGGATATATATCTAAATTGAAAGAAATATTTAGAATTAATGAGATTTATTTTATAATATCTGAAAATGATAAATTTATAAAATAGTAAAAATTCATTTAGAACTCTCTTGTACCTACAAATTTTCTATTTTTAAGCTAATGAAAATAAGATATCCCCCTTTTTCCTTCTTTACTTTAACCTTTTGTTTATTTGTTATTATTATTTTTAATTATTATTATTAATAAAAAATGAAAATTACACCCCCCACTCCCCCAAAAAAAAAAAAAACCCACACCAACCACACTCCTTTTTTCTCATTATTTATCTTCTTTCCTTTTCCTTCTTTTTTGGTTTGTTTGTTATTTTTTTTTGTATTTTTATTCTAATTATTATTATTATTATTATTATTATTTACTATTTTTTTAAATTATTTACTTATTGTTATTACTATTTACTATTGTTATTATTCTTACTACTATTATTATTGCTATTAATTTATTATTATTATTACTAGTAAAAGTGGTTTTATATTTGTATATTTTAATTTAATATTTAAATTAAATACATTTACATTTGTTTTACAATATCTGTAAATGATTAGTTTGTCAAATAATAGAGTTCATTTAAAATTCTTCAGCCATATGTTTCTATTTTTTAAGCTTATCGGAATTTTTTGTTTTGTTTGAAAGACTAATATTTTAAAAAATTTAACAATTGCCAAGTGTAATTAGCTTGTTGGCTTAACCACATTGTAAACCACTCTCATTTATTATTATACTAGATATGAGACCCCGTGCCAGCACGGGGCCCAATATATGTTACTGTTTCTGTTTTAATTTATGTGGTACATATGAAATTTGAAATTAATCAATTTTAGTATGTTTTTATATATTAATGCTAATTATTTGTATTTAGAGTATGTATGTTTTAAATATATGAATTAGATCAATAATTAAAGTTAATATAAAAAAAAACTTATAAAAAATTCATTGACTTTTTGAAATTTCATTTGTATCACATAAATCAGGACCGAGTAATATATATTGAAAATTACATAAAACGTACTATAACTCA
>NW_026020735.1:0-917 GCF_900185275.1 Solanum verrucosum
GAAATAGTACAAAACGTCGTGTGCTCACCCCCGTCTCCAGATAAGTCTACTCCAAGCTCGATCAACGCTGGCTACTAGTGCTCGGACCTGCATCACAAAATAGATGCAGAGCGTAGCATGAGTACCAAAACAACAGGTACCCAGTAGGCATCATAGGCCGACTGAGCAAGATAAGCAAAAGTGAACTGAAATGTAAATAAAGGGTCACATCAAGTGCAAAGAGTAGTAAATGGGGGTATGTACACGAGCGTACAGGCAATAAAGACAAGTAATCTAACTAACTCCGCCGGGCTCCCATAAACCCGACGGGTACGCTCGTGCACAATAAAGAAACCACCTGCACGGCACCCCCATAAGCCCGGCAGATGCATCAGCAGTTAAAGTAAAAAATGGAGCTAGAAGGTCTATCACAATATTACCAATTTCTGGACTTTTAAATTCTGAACCATTCCCAATCATATTCCAGGATCTCATTACGTCCTGGACTTTTTTCGGAATCTCTCCAACCTCAAAAACCTCAACCTACAGATGAGAGTAATCAAGACTAAACTGAAGCTTTTAGTGAGGAATTGGGAATACCACCACGTGCAGGCTGGACACGGATTCGAACCGGATACTATAGCTAATGAGTCAACCTATATGGGCTGGACCACGGACTCGAACCGGGTGGGCGTGCTGACCGACCATCGGACTCGAACCGGGTACTGTAGCCAAAACCAGATCACAGGTAAAGCTGGACCACGGACTCTAACCGGGTACTGTAGCTAAGCCTGGACATAAGTAAGCTGGAACGGACTCTAACCGGGTACTGTAGCTAATAGAAAAGCAGGGCATTATGGATACAAGGTCATAAGCTGAGTTACCGACTATCAGACTCAAGTCTGCTATATTCAGTCTACAAGAGCTGACCGTCCGGA
>NW_026020736.1:0-27464 GCF_900185275.1 Solanum verrucosum
CCTCCGAGTAAAAGTTATGTTCATTTTAGTGAAGGCCTGTCGAGCAGGCTTGACTTACGGACGCAATCTACGGACCGTAGATTGACCTACGGCCCGTAGGTCCAATCCGTAGATCACTCCGACAACAGTTAATTCAGGGGTCCTTTGGTCTTTTTCTATTTCGTTTAACCCCTAAGATACGTCGTTTAGACCCTAAATCATGAGGTTTTAATTAGTTTAAGCCTAGAAACATAACTAGAACTTACCTAAGTCAAATCATTAATCAAACTTAGAAGAATTAGAACGCTAAAAGGAGAAAAGAAGTCAAGAACCCTAGTTCAAGAACGCAACAAGTTCCTTCAGTTCCAGCCTGAAATCGAAAGATTTCTCCGTGGAATTCGTCACCAGGTATGTGAGATTTCACTAGTGGGTTCCTTTCGCCCATTAGGTCCCTAGAATTCAGTCAGATTCTTGATTCCATGATTATGAACAAACCTAAGGTTTCTAGAATTATAGCAGATCATCATGAATTAGTTATTTAAATGTTCCAAATCAGATTATCATGTTATTGCTCAGTTTATCGCATGAATTTCAGAACCCTAGCTATGTATGTCTTTAGTTCTTGAATTACACATGTTAGGTCAGATATTTCAGTATTCAGTTTTACATGCCTCAGTTTATGAATGCATCATTATCAGATTAATTGTTGCATTCTCAGTTTGCATGTTCAGTTCGAGCTATCCAGTATTTACAGAAATTCAGTCATAACCAGTTAACTACTTTATTCATTGGGAGTAGCATAATACCGAGTTGGACTAGGGTTTCAGCGTACCCATATAGTCCCAGAACTACGAGCCACGTAGGTGTAAGTCCCCTCTGTGGGCAACATCAGTTATTGATCACGCCAGCATGCCTTTATACCTCTGGCAGGGTATATATTGGGTCCTCTCGATGGGGCGTATACATCGGACTCCATATTTAGCTCATGTGGTTTTATGTCGGTTATTAGTAGCTCCCACAGTTCAGTCAGATTCTATTGCATTGACCACATTTACAGTTCATTCAGTATTCAGTCAGCATGTTATAAATTGGTCATTGCATTCAGTTAGCTCAGTATTCAATATCTATATCATGTTCAGATTATATCATTGCTCAGTATGCTTTGTTCAGTTATATGTTATTTCAGCTTTACTCCATCCTGCATGCTCAGTACCTTTCAAGTACTGACGCATACGTGCGCTACATCTTCTCGTGATGTAGGTTCAAGTTCTCACCATCCAGATCACGCTTAGATCGATTCCTGATCTTCAGTTCAGCAGAATCAGTTGGTGAGTCCTCATTCTTCGGGGACAATAGTCATGAGTTTCTTTTCAGTATTTTAGTCCTTTAGTTTCAGTTTTGCTAGACTTAGCTGGGGCCTGTCCCAGCATTTCTAGTCAGTTTAGAGGCTTATTTCATACATAGTTAGATTCAGCTTAGTGTTTTGAGTTTGATATTTCCTTTGTATTAAACTCTCAGATTTGATATATTCAGTTATAGTATATGGGTATTCCCCATCTTTTCAGATTTAATTATGAATTAGCTTCCGCATCAGTTTATTTTCTTTAGTATGCTCATGATCATGTCATCAGGGTTAGCTTGGGATCACTTGTGGTCCTAGGTCCCGTGTCCGCGTCTTGGGGGTTGCTCGGGGCGTGACACCTACCACCCCCTTGGAGAGGCGAAAGAGGTACAAACCCCACAATGTTGTTACCCGGGCCTACCACCCCCCGAGCTAGGGACCAAGGTACAAACCCCTCGATATGGTTATACGGGCCTACTACCCCCCGTACTAGGCAACCAAGGTACCTACCCCTCGATACGGTTATACGAGCCTACTACCCCCCGTACTAGGCTTGGTCGACTCACAACACTATATAGAGAAATCATATACATGTATCCCTTTCATCATCATTTCAATAATTATATAATCATCCGACTTCTAGGATGTACATTGGACCTTCCATTTCCTAAGAATTCTATAAATGACATTTTATCAAACACATGGTGGGCTATTGTTCATATAGATAAAATTATGTCTTTCAAGAGTACTAAGTCCAACCAATTCCGAAATACATATAAATCAGCCCACCAACAACATACATATATGTATCAACCTTCATAATTTGATCATGGAAGCATGAAACCATAAACATCACATAATAATTCCATTTCATGATAATATGCAAAAATAGACCATAATAGAATGTGTAGTAGAAATTCCATAATTCAAGAGTTCATAAATGATCATAAGGACCCATAAACTTGAAGTAAAATAGAGGATAAACGGTTGGACTTGTGGAAAGGAAGGTTTCCACAATCAACCCACATACCTCAACTTTGGAGAATCCTTGATGAAGATTGGAATGGAGAATTGAAGCTTGAGATTGAGTCTTGAATCCGGAATTAGAGCTTGAGATCTTTGAATTTGGTTGAAGATCTTGGTGAAATTTTGAAGAGGGCTTAGAGAGTGTTTTTGAGTGTTTTGGAGCTAGAAAAATTTATAACTAAGTATGGGACATATCCTCTTTTTATCAAAGAAAAACGTCTCCAGCCGCTACAGTAACTTTGCTCACTGGAATTTGCAATTCTGCCGAGACAGGTTTTACGAAAATGGTCATAACTCCCTCATCCTAACTCGGAATGAGGTGAAACCAAGTGTATTGGAAAGCTAACTCAAAGGGATTTAATTTAATAGATGGTGGCCCTTCCAGTTCCTTGTGTGCTAAGAGATATGCCCCTTTAAAGTTGACCCTCCAAATCGCATTTTTTGCGATTTTCGAATTTTGATACGGTTGCTCTAAAATTCGGGTTAGACCCATTTCCCACTCAATTTGACCCCTGAATAAGAATATGAAGTCGAATTTCTGAAATCATGCACGGATTTTGAGATATATGGAAATTACAATTATAGGTGTTTTCGAAGCACATTTTCGGGCATTTTTTTTTTGTCGTTTCAGTAGGAGAAACAGACCCAATCACAATGATGAAGGCGATATTGATCCTTTATTTCCACCAATATCAATTTTTAATCAAAATGGTCGAGGATCTAAAAAGCGTAGAAAGCGAGGCTTCACTAATATGGAAATGCAATCAGCTGTGACACATATTTTGCTTAATTGTCCAGAGATTCAATCATATGTCAAGTAAGTGTTAAAACTATGTTATTAAATTACATACTAATAAGTGATCATTAACTAACGAAATACTTGAATGTAAAATGATCAGCTTGTTCGTAAACACATGGGGTAATGAAGCCATCTATACAGAATTTTCCAAATGGCTGAGGAACTATGTAAGTGTGCAATCACTAAGTATTTGTAACGACCCTAAAAATGAATTAGTGAAACTAGAGCCTCACATGTGAGTTTGGAGTTGAGAACTTGATGAAATGATGAGAAATGACCGTGACGTCCGGAAACTAGTCATTTGAACTAGTGAGTTGTAAGGGTCAACTTTAAATGGTCATATCTTTTAGCTCAAAATGAATTAGGTGGACCTTTACCTATCCAATTAAAGGTCTTTGAGTCCTCTTTCCAACGCCACCGAGTTTGCCCAATTCCGACCTTGGAGTAAAAAGTTATGCCCAAAATATCGAAGCACTGTCAGGCTGAAAAAAAAGGGCGAACTAAGACGGAAAGGGGTAGAATTTTTAAGTTAAGACTTTATGGGTCCTTAGTCCTTTTTCAAAATTGACCCTATGTTATTTTATTCTTTTCCTAGCAACTATAAGACCTTTTTATGACTTAATTCCTTTCATTTAAGCCACTCCTCTTAGGATTAAAAAGAAACCCATCTCCTTTCATATATTTCTCTCTAACTCAAGGAAGAAGAGGAGTTGGAGTTAGGATTGAAGATTTCGAGTGCTTCTTCTTCAATTTTCGTGGGTTTTCAACTTAGAGGTATGGGGATCCTTATCCTTGATTATTCTTTCTTTCAAGGAACCCAATCTAAAGGTTTTCAAGGTTTTTCAAATACACACAAAAACCTATTTCGATTCTAGCATGGGTTCTTGCATAAAAATGTTTTAAATGATGATTTATATGGTTATTAATGATTATTAATGGTTTTTAGAAAGAAATTCCCATGAACCCATGTCTTCTCAAATTCTCTAAATTTGGCCTAAAGTGGGTGTTTTGATTTTGTGTAATTGATGGACGATTATTGTGTAGATTGTTGTGGACTGTTCATATATGTATTTATCTATGTGGAATTGTTAAGAATTGTTAGTGAATTGAAGGATGTGGGATGTTAGCCTTGAATGGACAAAATTGTGAATTGGTCTTCATGTTGATTATTGGCTTATGCTTAGCTTAGCTTGTATAGTTGAATGTTGTTATTATCATTGTTATTGTATTGTTAATTGTTGGAATATGAGGATGATGAAGATAGCCATGGAAAGAGGGTAAGTTGATCAAACTTGATAAATATTGTATAATTGGCATGGAATTGAGTATTGTGGCTTATGGCCTTTGAAAAAGGTGGTAAGATGGCTTGATCTCTTAGTATTAATATAATTGTTATTGGTTGGTTTGATCCACCTTTGGTGGAGGTGGTTATTTGTTGTATTATTGTGAATTGAGGCCATGAAGGGCATTATGTGAATGTTATTATATTGTTGTATTATTATACACATATGAGGCTATATGTAAAGTCCTATATGAAGCTATATGTAAAGTTTTATGTGAAGCTATATGTGAATGTATGATGTGAATGAGTTTTATGTGAAGCTATATGTGAAGGTATGATGTGAATGAGTTTTATATGAAGTTATGTGTGAAGGTATGATGTGAATGAGTTTTATGTGAAGCTATATGTGAAGGTATGATGTGAATGAGTTTTATGTGAAGCTATATGTGAAGGTATGATGTGAATGAGTTTTATATGAAGCTATATGTGAAGGTATGATGTGAATGAGTTTTATGTGATCTTGTGTTGATCTTATGTAAAGTGGATAGCATTGTGAGTTAAAGTATGATTTCTCATGATGTATATATGAAATGATGTTGGATTATGAAGTATCCTTAGATGAAAATGTTATGACTTGGTTGGTAGACTAAAGTGTCCCTCCTTGTTACTTAAAGTCTTGAATGCATGAATGTGTGAAGTGGGCAAGAACTAAGAAATGGTGCCCTTTCTATAAATGCTAAAAGAGGAATTCTAGGCCAAGACTTGAATCGGCAAAACTAAGAAATGGTGCCCTTTCATAAGTCTAGCTTTCCTAAGTAAATGTAAAACCATGAAATCGGTAGACCTAATGGTGGTAGCCCTTCTCATGTGTGAAATGATGAACCTTGGACCGGTAGGCTTAAGGCACCCTTAATGAAAAATTGGTAGGCCTAAGGCACCCTTCTAGGGGGATTTAATGAGCTATCCTTAATGAACCTTGATCGGTAGATCCTTGTGGTGCCCTTCTTGGTAGATGTGCTATGGGTCGGTAGACCTAATGATGGTGCCCCCTCTAGCACATACATGTGAATGAAATTACCTTATGGGAACTAAGGCTAAGCACCGAGTGGATATGGTTAAGATGGTGGCTCTCCCGAGTATGAGGCAAGAGTACAATGAACATCTTTGGATATCCCCTAAACCATGTGCCTACATGGGTTGCTTACTAGTTCTACCTTTGGCAAGTAGAACACCTTCCACGGTGTAGGGTTTTATGACACTGGATTCCATGTCTAGCTCGCATGGTCTATGTCGGTTAATGCCTATTCCCATTATGTGGGATGTGCACTCTAGTTATTGGATAGGTTCTACAACGTGTAGGTAGTAGTATGGGATGCTATCTACACATGGCACGAGTAGGCTTTGAAGATACTAAAGTGAGTTTCCTAAGTCTAACGACTATTATGTGAAAGTCCCCTTATGTGCTTGAATGTCTCCAAAATGGTTTCTTAAAGAATGTTGGTCTATTGATGTTATGTTGTAAAGGAAATGTCTTTATCTAAGGTAATCTTGGGGAACACTTAAGTGTGCTTGAAGAGGTTGTATGGGCGGTCACTTCTTGTCTCACTCAAGTGTGTCTTAAGATTATATTAGGTAGAGGTCCTATGGTAATGAAATGACATGTGTTCTTTTAAAGTTAAGCATGGGTTGTATATGGACATATTTTGAGTATATGTATGGTTGGCTATGGTCTTATATGTTAATGTTGACTTGTATTATGTCTCTTATACTTGTAAAGAAAAGGTTTTATCAAATGATATGAAGCATTTACTTCCTTGAAAATGTCCTTTTTGGCATGTTTTTGCATGGTCTCCATACTTAGTACTTAATTGTGCTAACCCCTTTCTTTCACTTTTTGGACTAAAGTGTAGGGATTTGGAGATGATGACATGTCATGGTTATTTGATAGGTTTCTAAGTGTTAAAGATGAAGACTTGGTAAGTCCTCATATATTCGAGGACAATACCCCATATGTTCTTTTATGTCTTTTTAGTATTGTTTAAGTTGTGTATGGGATTGGTCCCGAATTTTGTACTCTAAAGTATTAGATGGTTTTGAGACATCATGTATATAGTCTAGAAAGTCTTCCGCTTGCTATTGTTTCTTTTTTTATGAAATGTGTTCTTGGTAAAGAAAGTTTTTAATTCCTTATGGTTTTAGTGTCTATGCGATGAATGAATTGCTAAGAGGCTTGTATTAGACCTCTTCGAGGTCGAGTACGCTGGTTACGACTAGGGGGTGATCCCGGGTCGTGACAGTATTTAATAATATATTCATGTTATACTAAATTATATTACTTGAAATAACAATCGTGTAGGTTTACGATGAATACTCAAGTGTCCAACATTTGCAATTAGTGAAAGAAGTTGCCCTTGGACCTCAATCTGAAGTACTGACAATGAATAAGTATTGTGTCAATGGTTTTAAGTTTCAAACTGAAGAAGTATCTAGGAACAAGAAAACAAATAATAACGGTGTTTATATTCAAGGTGATGTTGATGGTACTGGTCAAACTATTGAATATTATGGTGTCATTCAAGAGATTATTGAAGTGAGGTATTCAGGTTGGCCTAATAAGAAGATTGTATTGTTTCGGTGTGAGTGGTTTGACCCATCACATAGAGGCATAAAGGTGGACCATCAACATAATATAATTGAAGTTAAGCACACCAGGAAATACAGAAGTTATGATCCTTTTATTATTGTACAACATGCTAAACAAGTGTATTACGCTTCATATCCATTGCGTAGAGACAAAGCTGATTGGTGGGTTGTTATAAAAAGTAAGCCTGTGGGAAGAATTGAAATTGACAATGTCTTAGATGTGGCGTATCAAAATGATGTTGCAATTGTTCAACAACAAGTTGATGTTGAATTGGAAACCACACTACAACATCCTCAACACATATTAGAAGAAGTATCTGATGATGAGATATTGAATGTTGACAAAGAAATATCCGAGAATGAGGAAAATGAATCATTTGATGACGAAGAATGGGACGATAATGAAAATGAAACAACTGAGGAGGAAGAATGGGAGAATGATGGAATTGAAACAAGCGAGGAGGAATAATGTAGAATGAAAGCTAGCTAGTACATATGTAAGTGTATTTTACTAATTTTATTTAATTTATGATTTTTATATATATTATACATGTAAATTTGCATACAGATGACATCAGGCGGTGACGGTGATAGATATCGCGAGCATCTTGGAGTTGGCCAGACTAAACAGGCTAAAAAGAAGAAGTCTAGGAGACCGATAGATCCTGAGGATATTGCAGGATCTATTTCTTTTGCGCCAGAGCGCATCAGCCGTAATACTCATTTATTTGCTGTTCCGTTTGGTATGGCGGATCCTCAGTAATATTATCCTAATTATCATCGACCAGTCGGTGCTTCATCTACTTCACAGACATTGCCTTCACGACGCTACGAGGACCTACCTTTACAGGCTATTCGTCGAGCACGACCCTTATCGGCAGGTACTCCATCTCCCACAGGTACATCTCCTCAGTTATCTGCCATGAGGCTTGGAGATTCTAGTAGCGAGTAGTCAGATGCTATGGCCGGTACGCCTCCATTGACTCAGCGTTTTGTGCATCCTGATGTATCACCCTCGTCTACAGCTGCACCTAGTGCTACACCACATGATACGATGTCTGCTCTAGCTCCTGGCCAGAAGGACAGACTTGGTAGAGTCATTATTGAGCCAGATGGATCATCGTAAGTTTGTTTTGTTATCTATTTGTTACTTTATTTTATTTATTTCTTATACTTTAATATATTATTCATGAACTAACATATTTATTATGTGTTTTGCAGGTAGCATCCTACAAAGGATGCTGCCCGGGCTTTAAAAGAGTGTGTTAGAAAACTCTATACACAAGCTTATCACTCTTGGAGCGAGATTCCAAACAGTATACACCAGGCGATTTTTAATAACTTTAAGGTATATATTTTTTAGTTAAGTTTAGTATACTTTACTTATTTTTACTATCGATTTAATTAACGTTATTCAATTTTTTTTCAGACTATGTGTACTTGGGAGTCGAGGTACAATTTGGTCATTGGGACCACATTTGAGAGAAAGGCATCCACCAGACTGTCTAGCTGGCTAAAGAGCGTTCGGGATAGTGGTGAACGTCCCGGTTGGATGTTGCCTCATGTTTTTGCTAAATTGGGTCAGTATTGGAACACAGAGAAGTTTAAGGCAATATCAGATCAAGCCAAAATGGCTAGAGGCAGTCTTAAAGGTGGCTCGTTGAACACCGGAGGTGCAAAGACTGTTGGAACAATTGCACGAGAGATGGTAAGTTCTAATTCAAACTTTTAAATAAATAATTAGTTGATACATATATATCGTTATAAATTTCAGTTTTTATTTATAGGAAAAAGAATTGGGACGCACTCCCATTGAACCAGAGGTTTTCAAAAAGACTCATGTCAGGAAGAAAGAAAATGAGCCAGATCCGGATGTGTGGGTGGAGGAAAGGGCCGAACGAACTTTTGTAAGTTATTTAATATGAATAATATATATCAATAGTGAATATATTTATGATATGTATATATATTGATGTCAATATTTATATTTAATATGCAGAATGACTTTCATAAGTACGTCGCTGAGAATCTAGATAGTTCGGTTCAATTGACACATGAACTGTCCACTCAGATTTGGAAAGAAAAAGTGGTAGGGGGACACACAAGGGTAGATGCTATGGTCTAGGCTCTCGCAACGATGTTAGACGCCTTCAGTCAGGCTTAGAAGGTGTTGGATCGTCACGTCAAGTTGAGGCACTTGACGGTGTTCAGATTGCTGCTATGTCGGATCAAATAACTAAACTTACAGCGGCACTAGCAGAGTCGGAGCGGAAAAGAGTAGCTGAACAACAAAACATGAGTGAGACCGTTCAACAAATCAAAGAACAAGTGATGAACCTCGCTCGTCGACCTACTACTTCGGCTCCCGATGATACCGATGACACCGACGACGAGAGTGATGAGGATGATTATGTAGATCTCACTCCCTAGTTTAGATCTCTGGACATTTATGAACTTTTTGAAATTTTAAAACGAATTTTAAAAGACTTTATAAGTCTTTAATTTATGATTTAAATACTTTTGAATGTTATTTTAAGTTTGTTATTTTATGTTTTGTTTAGACTGTTTATAATTGTGTGTGTTTGATTGGGCTGAATAGTGTAGAATTGAATTGAATTGAATTTGCAGGTGGGCAGCAGAAACTGAGATCTGCTACTATCAAAAATATTGCAGAAAAAGCGACGGACAACGTGGTTTTTTCCATCGCTTTTTAGGTTTTTTAAAAAAAAATTCCATAAAAGCGATGGACAGCGTGGATTTTTCTGTCGCTTTTTTGGGTTTTTAAAAATAAAATTTCCAGAAAAGCGACGGACAGTGTCCTTTTATCCGTCGCTTTTCTGGGATTTTCAAAAAATAAATTTCCAAAAAAGCGACGGACTGCATCGCCCTTTAGAAATTTAAAAAAAATGAAAATTTAAATAAAGCGACAGACTCCGTCGCTTTTTAAAAAAAATTCAAAAAAAAATAGTCGAAAAGCGACTCAGTCCGTCACTAAAAGAGACACAGTCCGTCTCTAAAAGCGACGCAATTCGTCGCTTTCTTAGCAACGCAGTCCGTCGCTTTTTGAAAAATGACGTTGTCTGTCGATTTTTAGCGACGCAGTCCATCGCTTTTTGAAAAACGTCGAGCTAAAAATCGACGGAAGTGACTGCGTAGCTTTTCCGTCGATTTTGACCAAAAAAGCGACGCAGTCCGTCTTTTTTTGACAATTTTTTAGTAGTGTTTGTTAGTTGCCTAATTTTTAAAGTAAAGTAGAATTTATTGTTGAGTAAAACTATAGACTTACATTTTTTTTAAGAAATCATATTTATGTATGTTATGTTGAAATTTGACATATATAAGAGTATTATGTTGATTTTTTTTTTTCGAATTTAGAACTTATGTTATATTTTCAGTTTCATTTGTTTTAGTAGTATTGACTTAAAATTTCATATTGCAAGTCATTTATTTTTTAGTTTCTTTTCCGTCTACTTATAATCAAGAAAATATGATTGAAGCCTCTCACAGGTCCTACCCTTATTTAGGAAAAGGAAGTCTTTTATGACACGGTAATTAAGTTCCGATACGAGGAAAAAAATATATTCAATGTTTTGTCCTATATTTGGCAGCAAAAAAAGGTGCAAAAAGAGCATACAAGCTAAACTAAGCACAATCCTTACAAATTATCAGATATGTGATGATTGTGGAGTTTCCTGGTTACGACGTCCCTGGTCAGATATCGTTAGGTGATTAACAAGGCTTTCTACAGATTTCTTCACATTGCTTAACATGAGCAGTGTGCTTTAGTTGTCTTGTTAAACCATCATATATCATGATGGCTGAGTGAAGAACAAGCAAATTTCACCGTGGCGAATTTCCCTACGTTTGTTATTTAGCGGTAGGTATGTTATACATTTTTTGAGCTTGATTATATAGTTGAGCTCGAGGTCGTGTTTGATGACAATTTGTATCCTAGGTTAGTGCTCTCCACTTTGGTATTGTGGTTTAGTTGGTTGTATATTTATTTGACATTGAATGCCTTATTTGAATGGTGGTAATGACATGTACTGCATTGTTTGTTCATTCTCACGGACTTTGTGGTATGATCCTTGCTCATGCATTGGAATATTTATCTTTTGTGATGAGATACTATTTTACTCTGTTTTTTTTTTCTAAACTAGTTTTAATGGGAGTTGTACCACCAGGATCCCTTGACTTACTGATTTTTGAGATTACGAGGCGTGAAGGACGTACTCCTTTTTCTACTTGAGATATTAGAGGCATCTGGGATGTGCTCACTTTTATTTGACTAGCCAGCGTGTCGACACCCTTTCTTGTATGTTTGGGTCTAATTGAAGCCCTTAGGTTTACTCTTTCTAGCTGGGCTAGTGCCTCTGGGAGTTTACTGTTTGGTCGGACGAAATTATTTAAGGATGGAAGAATGGGTAATTTATATGTGTACCCATTCAAATTACCCATCTTAACTCATTTAAAATGGATAAAATATGAGTCAAACTCATATTACCCATTTAATAGTGGGTAGTTAAATGTATAAAAAAGACTCATTTATAAAAGAAAAATAAGTGACATTAATACTTCTTTTGAGATGTAGTGGTCAGGGTAGGGGGGTAGGGATGGGTGAGATAAGGGTTGAGGGGCCTGGTGGGTGTGGGATACTGGTAGGGAGGGAGGGGGGGTTGGAGTAGTAAAAATAAATTAAATTTTTAAAAATCAAATTAAAAAATAAATTAAATTTTTGAGGCATTGGGATTGGATGGTGGGGGGGCTGCGTTGGAGTAGTTAAAAATAAATTTAATTTAAAAAAACACAAATTAAAAAAGTTAATTTAAATTTTGAGGGTTCAGGGTGGGTGTGGGAAGGTGGGGAGCTTTGGGGGACGGAACATGGGTGGGGTGATAATTGTTTTTCTTTTTTGTGGGGGGGGGGGGGGGAGTGGGTAAGATATTTTTCTTTTGAAGCTTTTAACGTGATCCATATAATATATTTATACATATTATTCTTTGGGTAACTCGTTTTTACCCATTTAAATATGAATTGAGTCAAGTATTTTATCCATTTTTTGTTTAACTCATCTTCGATAGACTCATATTAGAATCGACCCACTTTTTTGACACTCCTAGTCTTTTTGCTACCCCTGGGTTACTCTTGCTAGGTAGGCTGGTACCCCTAGGAGTTTACTGTCTAGCTAGGTGGCCCCCAAATTTACTCTTACTAGCTTTGCTAGTGCCCCTCAGTGTCCACTGTCTTGTTGGGCGGGCCCTTTATTGGGTGCTTGGGGGCCAATTAGGTTATGTTTATTGTTTGTACCTTACGGACTTATGAGGATTCAATTAGGTTATTGTTTGATTATATTATGTTCTATGTTTTTTTTTTTGGTTAGCTGATAGACTTTGACTTTAGAATTGCGGTGCTCCTGACCCTGAGTAGTTGACTTGGTATCTCAGTTGCTTGCAAGTAGGTTGTTGGATTGCGGTCCAAGTGTGTTCTTGATTCGGCTTCTTACACCTTGTATCTTTTTTTATTTCTTTATTTCCCGTCTACTTTAGTACCTCCTCTTTAGTTACTTGGGTTATGCTTTCCTTATTTATTGTTGTTAATGCGTGTGTTATCTTTTGAGCTTAGTCAGTTGATACCTACTGAGTACCGTATTTGGTACTCGTACTACACTTCTGCTCCCTGCAGATCCTAGTTTGAGTTATCATCATTGTTTTGGAGTCATGCGGAGCAACTTGGAGTCTCTGAAACAAGGGGGAGCTCCTGGCATTCAGAGTTGCCGATTTCTGTCTATTATTTGCTAGGCTTAGTCTTTATATTGTATCCGGAGATAACCTGTACATATCTAGTATTTGTAAAAGCCTTATACTTTTATTTTGATTAGATGCTCGATTACTCACTGATGCATGGTCTTTGGATGGTTCCTTGTGTTGCATTTCTATTGATTACCCTTTCTTCGCTTCATTATAAGTTTTATGCTTCCTATTGTTGACTTCTGCTTGGTAGTCCGTTTCTTATGCCTCAGGGCTAAAGGTTAGGCTTACCTACTGGTGAGGTGTAGTAGGTGTCATCATTACCTGAGAAATTGGATCGTGACATCTATAACCCTACTCAACAATGAGTTCTACTTTACTTTAAAAATTAGAATAGTAACAAAATTATGCTAATGAAAAAACTCTAACATGACCTAAAAAATAGATAATACAAAAAATTGCATGGAATCACATGAAGTAAAGGTTGAGAATGAGAAGGAAATGAAATATAAGTAATAAAAAAAATTAATTTTTTCTAGAATAATAAAAAAAATTAAAATAATAGAAATAAAAAATAAATTTAACTGACTCTTTAGTAGAAGTACACTTAGCTCACCCCTTGATTTTTCTTTTCAATTCTTTTGCGAGGGGAAGTCCTTTGAAATGAATACTTTTTTAGGATTGAGTCAGTAGTCATAGGTGGGAACGTTGCCCTATGATGGATGATGATGGTTGCCTTAAGGGCAACATAGTCATTTGTTTTAAGGTGTTCTTGTTATGCTACATGACTGCATGAGGCGAGTTTGGAATTTGAAAAGCATGTTGAATGGCTGTGTTTGAGACACATGCTCTTTTATTTGACTCAAGTTAACTTATGCTTAAATGCGACTTCTTGTAATTGTTTGATTGAGAGCCTATAAAGATCCTTCTTGATTTAAACATGCATGTGACATGTGTTTAAGGTTTTGTTTCATTTCATGTTGCATATTGATGTCTAGAACATGTCTGCTGAGTGTGAAATCAAATAAAAAATCTGAGTTTAGGAAGTGATATAGGCGTTTCTATGATAGCCTTCTTTACACCTTGCTTTATCTACCTCAATGTATGATCCTAGTTAGCCCCTTCGAGCCTTTAGCTTGTTCTTTGGCAGCCTCATATGAAGCTTATTCTCATTCCTTCAATAAACCATGAATTTGATCCAAAATTCCGAAGTGCTTAGGTAAAAAAATAAGTCGATAAGGAGAGAACATTGAAGAAACCAAAAGGTCTAATTGGAGTCCCAAAAGTAATAACATGTAGTGTGTGAAAAATCTTATTTCTTGTTGGTCGGGAGCACAAAAGAACTAAAAGTGTTTTAAAATAAATAAATCAAGAACATCCTACTAAAGGTATGTAATCTAGCTTAATAGAGGTGATAAATAAAGATAATTGGGGAAGAGAAAAGTGGTGTTTAATAGGTTGTTAGAAAATGTTCATAAATTAAATTTCAACGTATTAAAGTGCTTGGGAACGTTAGTCACTATTATTACACAAAAAAATGTTTTTACCAGTTCCTTAGCCTACATTAGAATCCGCAAAGTCCTATTTGATCTTGAATTTTCATATTCTAATATTAGTGGAGCATTACACTAAAGGTAGGCCTATAGTTCGTCTTTGTGTTGCATGAGAATTCTTCTGGGAGAGTGAGCGAAATTCTATTTTATACCAATGCTTGTGATAACCTGTATAATTGTGAGTAATTATGAGCGACTCTCTTGTGGTGAGGGCACATGTTAAATGAAGGATGGGTAATTTATATGATTTCTTGAATGAGTAATATGCATGAGTCTACTAAGTTATAGAGTCAATTCGTGAGGCTAGGAGGTTTAATTTTGAGGGGTTATTTGTGCGATTTATGTTGATTTTGTGATCATACTTGGTGTGACATGTGCTATCTATGTAGTTGTTGTTGTCAATCTGTGTTTAAAACAGAATTACTGATTTCAACAAACTTTGCAGAAACACGAAGTTACCAAAGTTTAATGAACCAGTAAGAACAGAAGAACATAAATTAATTCACAAAAACTAAAATATGTAAAAACATACCAGAATCTGTAAAAGACAGAACAGAAAAAGATTAAACCCACTAAATGCACAGTGTCCCCTTAAGGAAATTATTTCCCTCTAGTATTCGAGGTTTGATTTGAAATATGTCCTCCCAGGATAGAATGATCTCAATAACCAGTGTATTGATACCCAAAACGCTGGTGTCAGCGAGCCACTCAACGACAGTAAAGTACACGAAAAATATTTGTGCAGAAGAAGAAGAAGAAATCAGAAATTTTCGTAAGTAAAAAATTATGAAGAATAACTGGTATTTATAGCCAAGAGGAACTAATTCCGAAAGGTTGCAACCTTTCAGAATCCACACGACCATTAATGAAATTTTGCAAAAATAATCTCTCGATCAATCATTTTCCAAAGCCGAAGCCAAAGCCGAGTCGAGCGACGACTACGCGAGGGGGGTCCCTCTTTACAACCCTTTTAATAATTAATAGAAGTGTTTATCTATTTAAACTCTTCTATTTTTCTTTCTACCACCGATGAGGGAGAAATGTCTTTTTACTAAAGAGGATTTTTCAAGTTCCCAACCTTTCAAGTTCCCAACTTTTCAAGTTTCTCTCTTTTCATCTTCCCTCCATTTCCCATTAACTCTTGCTATATACCCAACAATTGTTGTAGTTTAAGATTGAATGTTGTGTGTCAACTAGTGTGTTGGAGTCGACCTTGGTGTGGGTGCCAAGATTTGTTCGAGGATGAACAAGGCTTTAGAGTGGGGTGGTGATCTTGACCGTATTTATACATCCAAATGTCATTTTACACCCATATTATAGCTTAGTTCTAGAATCAATTCTATGGTATTCTCCTGTTTTATTAGTGATTGTGTCCACAAACTAACATATGTGATCAAATCTTGTGTAGGATGAATTTGCGTATGAATTAAGCTAAAATTGGAGATAAAGGAGTTAATCTTTAAGATGGAATGCATAGGAGTGGAAGCTGTAGTGAATGGACTAACGGGAAGTGATGAAGAATAAATACAATAGAAGTTGAAGCATAAACTACACAACAGTGTGACAAATCCGTGACAAGTTTGTGCCACGGAGTTGGGCAGTATTTTTGGACTTCGCAAAGCAGCAAGGTGCGCGATAAATCCATGCCACGGACTTAGGAACAAAATTTGGATTTCAGCAAACAGGCTGCTCCACAATTGATCCGCGACACATACCTGGGAACGACATTTTCAAAATATTTCCAGAATCCCTTATTTTACTCCCAAAACCCAACTTCGGATATATAACTCCCCACTCCCAAAATCCACGTTTATACCTTCCTGATTTCACTCCATCAATCTCTCCCCATTATTATTCCCACAATCTTATCAGTTTATTTCTCCATTATATTTGAAATTCAAATCAGTCTCTTTTGTGTCAAAACAAATTCAACGTTGAAATAGGTACCTTTTTCATCTTCTCCAACTGTCTATTCATCCTTTGTTTTTCATTTTTTTCTTCAAAACGTTGATACATATGGATGATGCACCTTCTTTAGTCTTGGTATTATACAATTAAACTCATCTAACATTGATCTTGTTTTTTATTCCGATGATGTTGGTTGGGTCGAAAACAGATCTAAAAAATTGCACGATCCATTAATAATGATAAAGGTAAACATTGAGAAGTTGAAGAAGGATAGTCCTTCATCTTCTAAAGTGCAGAAAGATAAAACCCCCAAAAAGAGGGGTCGAAAATTTGCTCCTGCAATTTCTTGACCTTCTTTACCTAAGGTTATATTTTCGATCTACTTTTATATTTTTTTTATATTTAAACTTGATTCTATTATTTAATCAAAACATGATACATTAATGATAAAATACATGTTTCATAATGTAATGTATCAAGATTTATGTTTAATTTGTTGATACACTAAATCGTAATTTTATTCATTGTTTGAGTAGTTGTTGTAATTATATGAAGTTATAAAATATATAATGTATAAAGAGTTGTAGTATGCTTAGTTTTGTATCATTCACAAGATGTAATGTCATTGATACAAAAATAATAATGTATAAGGTGTCATTTACCACCACAATATGTCATGTTCAATGAGTATCATGCTCAATATTGTATCAGTCAAATCTTGTCTTATTCAATGTGATCAGATACATTATATCTAGTTCTAATAAGTATCATATACAAAATTTTATTAATAGATGGTGATTTCTACATTCCGGTGGCATCTAGTAGATGATGTTACATTCTGGTGAACTCTGATGGAGAGTTCCATTAGGTGTTGGTTGTTGTTGTTTTAAAAAGAGGCTCATACGCGTGTACGATTCATCATTGAGTTCAAGGAAAAATTCTCGTCAGGTGAAATGAAAAAGTTGGCTCTAGTGTTGCCATCTTACCATCAGGACATTGGTTTTTTCGATCAATCAGAGCGAACCTACTAGTCATCATTGGATTCTTACAAGGATAAGGAAACTAAAATCCTTTTGAAACCAGCACCCATTTGATTTTGAATTTGTACAAGACATTATGCAACAAGATGGCTATAGCATGTAAGTATTAGTATGATTTTGTTTAGCATTATTATGTATCTTCTTTACTTTTATAATGTATATTCTGCATTTTGAAGGGACTGCAGATTGTTTGTAGCTTCTTTTGCTGAGTTCCTTAGCGATGAAATCCATATTCCATCCAATGATTTTCGATCTGATTACCTCCGTACACGATATGCAGCTCTATTATAGAAATATGGTACTGAAAAAGGCTAAGCATGCTAGTGAAAATAATGATCCATCAAATCCTAAGAGTGTCACAACCCAACCCACCGGATTGTGTGGGCACCTACTCTAACACCTAGGTAGGAGAACCCTCATACCCCCAATATATTTTTTAAAAAAAGCGGAAAAAATAGGAAAATTGACGAATAAAAGAGATTCATGTAAATTATAAATAAGAGTTTTTAAATACAATTCCGGTTAAAACTTGTAAAGTAATTAACACCTCCAGGGATCTAGTCTAAACATGTACAAGAGCTACTAAGAGTACAAGGTATAACAAAATCATAAATGACGCAGCTCCCACCATGCGGAAGGAAGAGTGAAAGCTGTTGGAGATTATCTTCATCTTCACCTATGAAACATCATTGATCTTGCAACCAAACTATGCCCAAAAAGGCATAGCAAGAGTAGTATCATTACAACCACACGTACTGTAGGCATCATCGGCCAACCCGATGTCCCACCGCATAATATAAGAAAAATCAACTAGTAAGCAACATGCAAAGACTATTCGTTCCTCCACCTTCCCAATTTCCAAAGGCTTAGAGATTCTAACCCTTACTCTCTCCACCAACTAATGCCCCCACGTGGCTTCATACTTCACCCTATCAAGGCTTATAACGGTCTCCATACTAATCCCTTTCTAGGGAACACCCTAACTATTAATACTACCACCAAACACCACCCCAATCCTCAATAATAATACCCATGTCCACATTCTGAATAACAATATAGCACCGGGACCCTTAGTTGTCTCCTTACCATACTACAACCCGATTAGGACTCTACCATTCACAATTCATTACACAACCAGATGTCTCCAAATAACCTACAACATCACAATCCCCACATATAAGAACATAATGTACAATCCACCAATCATTTCAGAATCAACGAACAATTTCACATTATCAATAATACGAGAAATTATACATATAGGATAAGTCAATGGTCCTCTCATGGAACCCATACCCAAACTGTTAGTGTACCGGTACGTGGTACCCAATCCAAGTTAGTGCATGTGCTGGACGTGACACCCGATCCCATATATGCGCCGAAACGTGGCACCCGATCCAAGTTAGTGTGCTGGAACGTAACACCCGATCCATTAAACAAGCCACAACCACAATCACAATGTACATTATATTCTCATAATCATACAATCAAGTCATGATTCATGGCATACAATTATTCAATATCCTCATTTACGATTAGTGTGATCAATAATGCAATATTCACATACATGCATTATAATGAAGAAATTACTAACATACATCACACAAATATGAAATAACAACCATCACCTACCCCTAATTCATCGACTAAGTCTTCCTCCTATGGTATACGTCTGATTTAACACCTAGGGTACAAGTACAAACATCTCTTTGGCACACGGAAGCCTATGCATGAATTCTACCGTTGAAATTCAATATACCACGCAGTGAATAACGGATTTGAAACTACTCAATTAATTAAACCTAGCCTACCTGGGCGCCAAGCAGCTACACAGAATTATGGCTTTGATTCTTGCTTTCGGACCTCGTGATGGTGGATTTGACCAAGAATTCGCAAGCTATTGACCTCCTTATGTTAGAAATCTCCTTCTCCTTCCTTTCCAAGCTTAGATCAACTTTTTGAGGGTTTCTAGAGTAATCCTCACCTATTTTTGATGTTTTGGGAAAAAGGGAGAAAATAAGGTTATGCGCCGCCGCCCTAGCGACAACTGGCCTGCTGTGGCGGGATGGGGGACCCAATTCTCCCTTGGCATTTTCCTTTCATAAATAAGGACGGTTCGGGTTGTTACAAAGAGTCAATTCACAATACTAGCTTAAAATAATTTAGTTAATGTTGAATAGAGATTATATATCTATTGATTGTTAGACACCTTTTAGAGTGTTATGGTTTTAAAGATACATTAACTCTAGTTTTAGAGTGTTTTTATAATTGTTTTAAGATAATTCTACTCAAATTTTACGTTTTATTTTTATAATTTTAGGTTCTACTCAAATTGACTTTAATTTTCAATATAATTAGGTTTTATTTTCAATGTGGATTGTTTTATACATTTCTCTTTTATAATCTGATACAAATGTGTCATAATATTAAATACCAAATTCATTCGTGCATACACAAACAAAATTCTTTCTTTTCAGTAATTGTTCTTAGTTGTTGATACATTGGACATTTAATCACTACATTGTATATTTTAAACATGTATCTACTTGCACTACAAGAAAATTAGCTATTAGCGAAGAGAAATCTGGTCCCTAAAAGGCTGATTCTAGTCCCAAAAAGTCAATAGCGACCCAAAAAAACTGGTCGCTTCTCGTCCCTATCGGTCTCTTCGCTAAAAGTCAATAGCGACAAGTTATTGTTACTGGTCCCTAAATGTTTTTGGGGACAGGTTTAGTCTGGTCGCTAAGACATCTTTAGGGACCATATATCTGGTCCTTAAGTTGTTGTTTTGTACCACTTTTTCTGGTATTTACAGACTTATAGCGTCCACATTTTCTGGTCCTAAAAGACCTATTAGGACAAGGCATCTGGTCTGTACAAGTTTTACATTGTAGAAATATTACTGTTTATAATGTAAAACTTCACTTGCATAAAGACATAATATAAAACTTCAACTGCATAAAGACATAAGATCAATCATGGCATGCCTTCATATATATAAGCAGTTACAAAAATCAGATTAACATCCCATCAGTAGCAATGTAGCATTCTACAGCCCAATATTAGTCATTACATTTACTATACGAAATTTGAAAAGTTGTCTAACTGTCTCGGCATAATGATAATCTCATCTTCGCTTTTGGTCAGAGACTTGTAAATTCATCAAATCATTAAACCTGTCAAAGACATAATTAATATTGCTCATAACTACTAAACATTCCACTAGAGAACTTAAATTAAACATAGTTTAGACAATCTAGTATATCTAAATTTTAACTTGCCAATTAACGTTGCACTCAATTCTAAAGCAAAGTTCTAAGAAATACATAATCTTTCATCTATATATGAACATGTAGCTGTAAATTTATGGACAAAATATCAATGATAAAAGTAGAGTATATACTTTCTAAGTTGTTAAGTCATACAAAAAACATATGTAGAACTAGTAAGAAGTAACATCTACCAACTCTAGGAATAGATAACCTGACTACGTGTAATTAGAATTAAATAGACATTATATGTATGGACATTCTTTTTAAATTAATGATTGATTGTTGTGTTATTAGTAGATAATGCACTTCACAAACATGGTATGTGATTGAAGGTCCAAATGTTGCTACAATCAACGTAACTATAATAGAAAGAGAATGGCTGACACAACTTGATATTGCTTCCTCGAATTTCATCCAAGTCCACTTTGACTTGAAGGGAAAAGAAAAAGATTTTCTATATAAGAAAATAAACCTAAAGGCTCAATTTAGGGGAAAAGCAGATCTCTAACTTTTGGAGGTTTTCATACATTCCCTCATGAAGCTTAGCCTCATTGTACCGAAATCCATAGGTTCTTTAATGATTTCATAGTAATCTTCCACCGTAAATGAAACAAAAGATGTAATTTATTAAGAATACCTGGCCTTCAAAAACCAAAGCCAATCACAAGAACAATAGAACCTCATCAGCGCGATCAACTAGTACTGCAAATATTTAATGGGTATTCGTCCCTCCTAACATCAAAAAACAGACCAACAAAGTAGTAAGATGTTAAATGTATTGCTTATTGTACACGTAATGTGACAAGTATCAAACTTAATCTAATATGAGGATGACTGAAACCTTTGCAGAATGTCAAGAATAAGTTCTAGTATACGTTTTTTTTGCGACTTTGTTGGTTTACCTAATAGAATCCAAAGTATGAATTAAAACTTTGAAGTTGATGCTTCTAAATAAATAAAAGACAACAATCATTAAGTTCTCTAAGGTACAATATTATTCATCGATATTTTTTTCCTATCGAGAACACATTAGGCAGTTTTGTCCCCCTTTTTTTTCTTCTGCAGAAGTATAGACTTGGATAGCAGGCAAAGAAATAAAATGCAGCAGAACAAACTAGAGAAAATATTGGTAAGTTTTGGATGATTTTGAAAACTCAATTGAAAGCTGAAACAGAAACAAAATGGACATAAACCTCCTTCCTTAAATTTGTATTAAAATGCTTGATAATTGTATTGAGTGCTATATTTAACATACAAATTGTCTAACGGAGCTCGAAATATAGTAAATCTTGTAATACTTCTCCCATAGGTAACTAGAGTTTTTCATGATTCTTTCTTTTCATTTAGCAAATCTGGTGATGCTCCTTATGTTTTCATTGTAGCAGGGGAGTCCTAACCATTCAGTTTGCATTCCTCAGGACCCAGTATAACTTCATCAAGCATAAATAGTACACAAGGTTAGTCACTAGTTATACTTGTACTATACATGTACTATCTTTCCAGTTGTCTAGCATCTCTCCATGAGAATATCATAATACTTGCCTCTAAATATTTCAATGAGAGCAGTAGTGTCCTCAAACTTCTCTGCTTCATAGATTGACAATTGAGATGCATTTCTCTGTTGAATTTAAAAATTGGTCCAAGTGCAGTCATGTATTTGATTTAACCATGCCTATAGTGTACTTTATGATGTATATATGCAACTCCATGAGGCAAGGTGTGTATCAAGGAGATTCCTAAGAAAAAGCTGAAATTATATGCATGTTAGTCTTACAATATATTCTATCAGCCATGAACTACAAAGAATTTAAGTCAGAAGTCTCTTGCACTTATTATTTCTTTGCAAAAGTTATCTAGTAACGCTAAGAAAAAAGAAGTAATCTTACACTGTAAAGCACGAACTATTAACAACTTGACATAGCAAACAAAGTAAGAAATTACTCCAAGGATTTTTACAACATTTAAGAATAGTTGAACTTTCACCCTGTTATTTAGACAAGACTGCACTACTACTGAAGTATGCAAAAGTCTGCACTAGTAACTATATTATCAATGGATTTAGAGAAATATTTTTACCTTAGATGAGAACTATAATTGACTTGTTCACCAAACCTTTGATGTGAAACCTGAAAATGAGTGGACAACTGCTTTTGGAGAAGAAATAATTACCCAACCAAAAAAGTTTTTTTTCTTTAAAATAGGTAACTTTCATAGCCAACAACGTATATTTTCAACCAAAAAACACATATAGAACTAATTCGGCATCATACATATAGAATTTGAAGCACACTATAAAAAATAATAACAAAACAAGCAAAAGTCAAAATTTAGTAGATTAAATATTGCCATAAGGATATCAAGCGAAGAAAATACCTGAAAATCAGATAAAAGAAGTACGAATTCAAGCAATTGAAGTTCACTTTAAAAAAACTAACTACATCAATATGTACAACTTCCTGATGGCATCCACTATTTTGAAATCTCCGTGGGATAGTTGATAGCAATAGTGAATGTTCATAGAATTAGAAATATTTCACAGCTTTAGAGGCATTAATTATTATTGAAAGTATCAAAAGAGAAGAACTTGAGTTTAAATATCAAGTAAAAGAATCAAAAAACAAAGTTAATCATGAATATATGGTTTCAGACACGTTATCACAGTTAACCTTGGAAACTTGAGAGGGCATGAAAAATATAAACGATAGCCCTGCTAGGACTGAGCTTTGATTGAAAGAGTGGGTAATATATAACAAATTTTTATGTAATTCACAAACATACAGAGCAATTAGTACAATACAAGAAGAACACAATATATTATATAATATGATTTGTTACTTTCTCTGACCACACCCCTTGAGCAGCCAACACATATATACAAAGGAAAATAAGTACCAATAGTGTGACTCAATTGAGTATTCAAAATGAGAAAAGAACTCAATTAGGTATTCAAAACGAGATAAGAGGAATCTGACAAAAAAACTACGAAATTGATAATTGAATTTCATAAATCTAATATCATCAAATCACTGAAATAGAAAATTACCCCATTTCCTTGATTACTATAGTTGTTGCAGAGCCCACATGTAATCTTCTTTGTCAAATCGAAAGAGCATCACTTGAAGGTGGGTTACTCATGACGGGAAGGAAATTAGCTTCATTGGTTTATTAATTTTGTGTTATCAAAGAATTTTGAGGTTGGTGATGTTGGAAGAAGCAACTTTAGTCGATGGAGATGAAGAAGAAGAGGTGTATTCAATGTGGGGCAACTTGAAGGTGAGCAGATTAGGGTTTAGGGATTTTACTATGTCCCAAAAAGAAAGACAAGTATATTTTAATTTAGTGAGGAGTGGTGCCTTTTGACCCACTAAATTCTGTTTTCGGGACCAGTTATTCATTACTATAGAGACTAGATTTAATCTCTTCGCTGTAACAAAAAATAAAGAGACGAGAAGGAAAAGTCGTCCCTATAAGGATACTTTTAGGGACCAAATTTTTAACTTCTCCCTAAATGTTGGTCTCTAAAAAGCCTTTTTCTTGTAGTGTTGATAACTTAACTAATATTTACTGTGATACATTCATAGATACACTTTATTTCAGTTTACACACAACTTTTTCACAGTCATATAATTCTATCAGATACATTATTATCAACTATAAAATGATACATTATATAAACTGTGTATCATAACATAATGTGTGGTACGATATTCACAAACTCTTCTATATATTTTCAATGTTTACAAATTATTATCAATCAGAAATGTACACAAGGTTGAAAATATTAACATGTCAATTTATTGTATAAAAAATTCATCATCTAATAGTAAATTGTAGTGTATATCAATGTAACAGTGGAAAATCTAAAAGCCAAAAATCTTTAATCTCAAAATAAAGTATCTGAAACATAACAATAATCCAAAAAAAATTGTCAATCATCTTTCGGAAAGAAAGTACAAGTTCTTCGATTGTGACCTTCTAGTCCATAACATCCACAACAGTTTGTGTTTGTTCTTAGCTCTTCATCTGGATTTTTTTCCTTCTTTTCCTTGGTCGTCCATGCATCCTTTTGTCCTTATCTGACATTGGAACCATTGAAACTTCATATGTGTTTGCTAATGCATCTGGTTTGTAGTAATTGGAGTAGTAGGGATGTATATATGTAACATTTTTGCTCTTCAAAATAGCAATTGCGTGCGCACGAGATATCTCGTCATGCTGAAATCTCCCATAGGTACATATTTTTCTCTCAAGGCAAATAATGTATCTTCGCTTATTCAAGTACCTCACTTTGAATATATCCAATTTTTTCTTAACAGATGCCTTCAATCTCCAAGAGCAGTACTCATATGATAAACACACTAATACATAGCAACAATTTTACCAGATACATTAAAAAATCTATTGTTTCATGTATCATTAAAAAAATTGAATATACATGCAAAAGTGGATAATAGATACATTAAAAAAACAAAATTCACATACTGATACATTTTTTAAAAAAAAAGAAGAGATTCACATGTATCTGATACGTTATATTAACAACACACTGACTCACAACTCTTAAAATCCATTACATATACATCAAACTAGAATTGTATCAAGTTGTATCCAGTAATGTATCATGACTCATACATCTATATACAAATTCAAAAATCAAAAAAGAGATTCACATATGTCTGATGATACTTTATATTAACAACAAACTAACTCACAAATCTGAAAACCTATTACATATACGTCAAATTAGTAATGTATCAAGTTGTAATCAATAATGTATCATGCCTTATATATTAATATACAAATTCAATAATCAAAAAAGAGAAAATACATAAAAAGAAAAAACCCATAAACTTGACAGCAAAACTTACTTTAGTACTTTAACTATACGGGCGTTTAAATACCCCCTTTAACAATTCTGAACTAAGTAAATACCACCCAAAGAGCTAACGTGGCAAAGTGAGTGTCTTCACTCTCCTCAAAGCGCATGAAATAATTAAAAAAAAAAAATTGGAAGGTAAAATCATGCACATGACATTTTTTACTGGCCAATATATAACTAATAATTTTTAATTTTTTTTATAAGTTAAAGTTTAAAAAATGTGAAATTTCTTTTTTAAAAGTAAATGAAATTTATGGGTTCAATTTTTAAAAAAAAAATATATAATTGTTTTGTTCTCTCTTTATTTTGTTGTCTTCCCCAAATGTCTTCTTTCCCATTGAAGCACTCCTTATACCTTTCTTCTACTAAAATTTTTCCTTCATCTTCATCTCTCACCTCACTCGCGATTCACTAATCACAAAATCCAACACCTATTTCATATTATTGAATGTAAACTTTCTTGAATTTTAAGTAACCGATTTTGAATTATATTAGTTGTGATGCCAAAAATGTGGGTCTATCAACTTTCTTACACAACCTTCATTTTTCATTTGAGTTGTTAAGAAAACAATAACTTCAAAAAAATATTATTCTCCGTGTGGCAGATTTGTGGGAGAGAGAGAGGTTTCGAAGAACAAAAAATAAGTATGCTATTTTTTTTTAAAAAAATGATGAATGTTGAAGAAAAAAACAATTATTGAAGGCTGGAAATTTGGGGAAAAAAAGAAGCTAGTGAAGGTTGAAAATGGTGAAAATCAAGAAAGAAGAAGGGGGGGGGGGGTAGAAGAAGATGGGGGTAATTTTGATTTAAAAATATATTTTTAATTAATTGATTAGTGTAATGAATTTTAAGAAAATGTTTAAGAAAAAAGGTGAATAAGGAAAAAAAAGATTGAAAATTAATGACGTGGTGCTTACATGGCTATGATGTGGCAGATGAGAGTGATATTCTATTCTCAGGGTTGTATTTAATTCACTTCAAAGATGTTAAATGGGGTATTTAAACGCTCGTGTAATTTAAGTGTTAAAGTAAGTTGTGCTGCCAAGTTTGGGGGGGGGGGGGGGGGGGTTTATGTATTTTCTCATAAAAAAATAATGATTAAAGCAAAATAATATGTGTTGCATGCCTTTTATTATCGGATCTTATAACTAGTGGCAAACCCAGGATTTTTATTTAGGGGGTTCGAAAAATAAAAGTATAAACATGTAAATAAGCCTTTAGAAATGGGACCCTTGAATTCTTTTGGGTTAAAACCACACTTTAGCACGTTTTTTGAAATTTAAAAAAAAACTAAACAAAACAGAACTGAAACAAAAATAAAATGCTATCACTGGGATTTGAACTAGTGGTGTGAGGTAAATTTCAAGGTAACTTACCACTGTGCCATCAGCTTCTCTTTGCCATTAAGGGGGTTCAAAATTTATATATCTACAGAAATACAGAAAATTTACCTTATGTATACCGTGTAATTTTTTGCCGAGGGGGTTTGGGTGAACCCCCTGGATCCCACGTGGGTCCGCCCCTGCTTATAACTCAAAAATTAAAGTTATGTTCTATTTTGTATGTTGCCATTACAACCACTTGAGTAGCTTTATCCATGTACATTTATTTCACCTTCACTTCTATACTATTTGTATCAGCTATGTAATTTGTTATCTCAATTTCTGATATATAACACGAATCACCAAATTTTGATTTCACCAAGTTAAGAGCATGTGTGTCCTTTTCAACACATACAATTGCACCAATTGATACATCAAAGTCTTGTATCTCGCCAACATTCTTATTTATTGTATCAATACAGAGGGGGATATGTAACAAATCCAACCTCACGTTGTTTCACCTCGACATATAACTTTACCCACATATCATTCCTAATAATCAGTGGAGATAAATTACCTTCTACAATGTATCATCTTGATTTTTTTTCTCAATTCATCAATATTCAACTCAACTGCAATGACTGAAACTAGATTCACGAATGAAATATTGT
>NW_026020737.1:0-7246 GCF_900185275.1 Solanum verrucosum
GAGAAACACTTCATAAGCCACCTAAAGGCAAGCTTGTGTAAGGCATTTGATAAGATCCCATAATCCCACCCATTCTAAGCAAGTTACTTTAGGTTCTTATTCATATCTATCATCATTTAATCTCATCCTTAGCTTACTTCTTTTAGGCAAGGTAACATTCACCTTTAGTCACATATGTATTGGAAAGCAACTTATAGCAACAATCCAAATTAAGCATACATCACGAGCATAAGTCAAAAACATATTCATTACATAGATCATCATAACATAAGAAGAACATACCATAGATACCCTCAAAGCATACTTGTGCAATGCATGAATAAGAACCCATAAATCTTACCCATGCTAAATAAAGATTCTTTAGTAACCATAGTTCATACTAGACTTGGCCTTGTAGGAATTATCCTTAACTGACATAGACCATGTGAGCTTACATGGAATCCGGTGTTAACCTCACCGAAAAGGGTTTTCCTACTTGCCTAAGGTAAGACCATCATTTCATAGCTTTAGGTGGATCCAATAGCTAAATAACCTACGGGGGCACGTAGTTTATGGATAAGGAGATTGTTACTAGAAACCTAGCCTTTCTTAACGAAATATCTTCAATCTCAAGAGATTGCTTCTAGGAACCTGACCTTTCTCACGGAAGAGTTCTCATCTCATCAATATCCACTCAGTGCAAAGCATTATTCCCACTGAATACATATTAAGTCATAACTTGTTCTTTTAGGATATCTCATTAGAACATGCCTGAGAATAAATTTTCACCGTCCATATCTACACATAACATTATATTCAATTAGGTGATAATTTCCTTTCAACCTGGAATCTCCATTATGTGACAAAACCTTTCACATTATGCTCATTATGTTTTCATGAGAATAGAGTTTCAATCAACACAACAACATTATCATACATAGGTGTGTAAATGAGAATATCTTTTCAACAACACACAACAAGATCATGATCATAATCACTTTACTCTCAAAGTGTTCATAAAGCATACACTTATACTTCATAAACATGCATAATACCATAGCTTGTTCTTGATGCTTATCGTGACGAATGACACTAACCTACAGTTCGAGTGTCTATGATCGTCGATAGTATAGTAACTCAACTAAAAGTTGGGGTCGTGTCCCAAAGGAGTGGTTTTGAGAATTGATAGAAAAATTAAATTTAGCTCAAATTAGTCGTAGCTAAAGACATTAACGATTAAAAAACATAGTAAATTAAGTGGGCCGACACAAAAGTGTCAAATATCGATTGGGGTTTTGTCACAAGTAGTAAAATCAACAAAAATTGACAAGAAGATGAAGTATGGGAAATGTTCTTGGGGTGTGACCGCAATACAAGTTGAGATAAATCGTTGGGTACATGCTTTCAATAGGAAATTTGGAAGATAATAGTGACTAGGCTAAGCTTTAGATGGAAATAAGCTCCCACTCGGGCAACTTACCCCGTTTCAAATGGGTTCCTCTCGGACACCCATTTGCCGCATGAAAACCAGCCTATGCCTTACACCACTAACTCTCTTGACCTGAGTGTTAGGATATAGGACTAGGGCTCACCCTCTCGGGCTGAACCTCATGTCAAGCCACTCCTTAGGCCATCAGTCTAGTGGTCTTAGTTTTGCGATCTCCCTCTCGGGCAAGCCGAAAACACATGGGTGGTTTGTATTTGCAACTACAAACCCATTAAATTAAACCACAACCACTTGGTGAAATCACCATTAAAATACATCTACCCTATCATCAAGCAAAAACCCAACTACAATATCAATACATATTTGCTAAATCACACCCTAAGAATAGGGGTTTTTAGCCACACATCAAGAAATAACAAAATACACCTAAAATGATACTAAAATCAAATGGCTATAAGAAATTAAAACTTGATTTAAGAAAAGAAAGAAGAATAGAGAAGACCTACTTCCAACTTGGGGAAGATGAAATCCTTCTCTCTTCAAGTCTCCCACAAAACCCTCTCCAAACATGAGAGAAAATATAAAAAAAAGTACTATTCTATTATGAAAATACTAATAATGGTTCGGAAACTTGTAAAATTAATAAAGAGTTAGTATTTATAGCCATCATAAATTAGTGTAGACGGATAGTTCGGCGAAGTTAGTCAAGTCCGTCGAATGACTCGGTGACTCGCCCTTCTTCTGTCTTATCGATGTTGAGTGCTTGCCTACAGCATCTTAACGTTCTGGACCATTGGGCGGTATAGTACTGGCTTCGCGGAACTATTCGGTGAAGCACCGACTGCTCCTTTCATCACCTTTTTGATCCTCTTTCTTCAGGGCTTCGGATACTGGAACAAAGGGCGGAGTCTGTACTTTCGGCGAATCGCCAAAGGTTCTTCGCGATGCTCATGCTTCAGCTCTTCGTTCTTTTCAGTCTTTTTGTTCCTTTTTGCGTCTAACTGTCCATGCTTCCACTAAAACAACAAATACCGGAAACTTAAGAGTTTTCGTCAAATATTAAGACAAAATAAACATTCGAGGACACTGTTTCTATCAAAATAAAGCCCTAAATGAGTCCAATCTGTAGATTCATCAGTTCTTTTCAAGGGTCAATGCTCATATCAACTCAACACATCTAGAATAGACATGGATATAATCACAATTTCAAGTAATCAATTCACTCCATGTATAATCTCATATACTCATAAAATAGGTCATTTCAACAATGTCCTTCCACAATCATGCCATGTACAAATCAACATAGCTTTACTCTCAAAGCTTTAACATTCCTAGTTCGTTCATATTAGCTTTTTACCCTCAACGCCACAAAGTTTATATTGATACTACAAGCCTTACTCTTAAGCAATACCTTACATGGTCATCACATGTGACTAATTCTCAAGACAATCTAACCACTTGCTTCATTATTAACGAATTCTAATCATTTATCATTATATTAACTCAATCTCAACACTACTAATCATGATTCATCATATAAGCCCTAATCTCATCAATTCATTTCTACAAGCTTTACTCTTAATCAATTCATATCTAAGTGCTCTAATATCGAGAAATTCGTAAAGTAATTCATCAATCTTAGAACATCACATCTAAGCCCTCAATTTCAACTTTCATGGCATAAAACTAAACTAAATCAATTTCACCCTAGAATCTTAGGTTAATCAAGAATACATGTATAATTATACTAAAATCATGTAATTACATCATAAAAAATCATAAATAACCATTATCCACTCAATTGGATAATCATACAACAACACCCACAGTATAGGAAGGAACCCTAACGAAAATTAGGGCTTTATCTTCACGATTGGGGAAAACATGGGGGATTCATGGATGAAAGTAGTCCATGAATGAATAAGCCCTAATACATTGATTATAAAGCCTTGCAAGCTTGAAACAATTGAGTCTTTACCTAGCTTGACCCTCTTCTTCTTCTTCTTCTTCTTCTTCTTCTTCTTTCTAGAGAGAGGATTTTTTCAGAGGGAATTGGGTTTCTTTTGTGGGTCTTCAAATAATAATTTGGAATGACTAAATTAAGGGTCTAAAGTCTTTATATATGTTGTCTAAGTAAGGCTAAAACAACACCACTTAACCCCTAATTAATTTCGGAAAATTCCCATTAGTTCCTTACTTAATCAACCTACTGCCCACTTTTGACCCACCCACGAGACCACGCCCACAGGGGTTACTGTCCAATCGTGGGTTATGGTATGTGGGTCTTCATTTGGGGCTCTTGCCCTATGAAGCCAACCACGTGGTGTGGAACCATCCACGAGGTAGGGATCCTGCCTGTGGTCACTGCCTTAGGCAGATTTCAAGGAGATCTCAGCCACGCTACCCACCAACGGGGCGTGGCTCAATCCACAAAGTGTGGATGTCCTCGTGTGTCATACTGATTTTGGGCAGTGTACTAGGGTCCTCCTTAAGGACCCTTCGTTGGTTCTTGGGGAGTCTTACCTTGACGTTCTAACCTTCAACCCTTCATTTTAAGTACGGGGATTTTTTTTACGATTCTAACCCTCACATCAAGCTCTAGTTTAGCCTTCTAGTTTTTGGGGTGCTATATTATCTCCCCCTTGGGAACATTCATTCTCAAATGACGATCTAGAGACCATATGAGAATAAGGACTCCAGACTAGCTGCCCATCATGCATGAAGCATCAAAATAATGCACAATTCAAAGGAGGAAACATCAAATCCAACTCAAATATAATCAATGCACCACAGGGAAGTAGGAACTACACCTAACAACCCAAAATTCATGAAATTCTCATAACTAGTCATGTTCAAGGAGGAACTACCATCTCTGAACTAAAACATGCTCAACACAATCTCATGGAGCCATTAGGCCATTTACTCAAGGAAAACATGTACATATAAATCATGTTCATCAATTGATCTCATGAAGTCAAATAGGCAACTCATACTCAATGCATAACACCATGAGGAAATCAAGAATGCAACTTTATTTTCTTTCAAAACACAAGTTTTCATGAACATGCATAACATAAGGTGTCACGACCCAAGGGTACCCCCTAGACGTAACATGGAATATTTGACCCCGAAGGGGTCGTATACAAGCCCTTAGTAAATTCATAACATAAGATCATAGAAAGTAAGGGAAAATTTAAAACTTCTTTAAACCATACAGTCGAAAACATTTTCATAAGCAAGCGAAAGTCTTTACTACAACTTTGTCTCAAACCATCTAATAAAAATCTTGAATAAAAGACTTGTGACGCAGCCCACATAAATGTCTAGAACATAAAGAAATGACATAAAGGGAACATAAGGGGTTTGTCCTCAAGATATGAGAACTCTCCAATTCTTCAACTTCTGTTGCACCTTAGAATATAGGCAATATGCATTAGTACAAAATGTACCAAGTATGAAAGCTAGGGCAACATAATAAGAGTATCTCAAAATGGTTAGTCAACATAAGACATAAGCATAAGAGATAATCACATAGTCATAGCATAATTCCAGCATAAGCATTATATAATCGAAAGTCAACATAAGACATAATAATGAGCATAGGAGATACATCATGTTCATAGCATAGTCTCCACTTAGACTATCATATTTACATACTTCTACCTTAGGTCTTTCATATTACAAGAGAACTACTTCACAAGCCATCTCAAAGCATACTTGTGCAAGGAAAGGATAGCATCCTATAATACTATCCAAGCTAAGTACCTCTTTTTAGTCATTTTTGGGCATAGTTTACATGGAATAGTCCTTTCTTACATGACTTCATTACTCATGAAAAGGTGACCTTGGAAAACCAGTTCAAGCTAGTTTCATTAAGATAACTCTATTGTTTGATTCTATTAGGTGAGAAAGCCTTTGAACTAAGAATCCTTTCTATGTGAGAAAAACTTTCACATCATGCTAGTATGTTTTTTAGTGATAATATCCTTTCACAACACAAATCATTATTGGTACTTTACTCTCAAAGCACCCTTAAAACATTTGTATAGATTTCATAAAAACAATGCATAAGTCCATAATTCACCTCCTTGAGGTCAAAACCCAATTTTGATATTCAACTCTTAGAAAACATGGGTTAGATATGGACTTCATCATAAATTCATGTAAAACTACTAATACATGCTCAATTTCATAAAACTCTTCCTTGTAGATCAAAATCTCTTATCTTATGGTTCATACCTTGAAAACATAGGGCACAAGGGTTCATACGGAAATTCATCATAAATGCATTGCAATTCATCAATTCATTCATAGAAGATCATAATTAACTCATTCGAATCAATAATAAAGAGAACCCATGATAATAGATGAAAATCCTAACTCAATTGGGGAATTCTATCTTTTGAAATAGAGAGATTTAGGAACTCCATCGATGAAAGGAATCCATTGATGGAAACTATCACACCTTAAGTCCAAATGCTAGCCTTTAATGGAGAAATTGGAACCTTATATTTAAACCACAGGTGAATCCTTCTTCTTCTTCTTCTTCCAGTTTCTCGAAAGAGAATATTTGGGAATTTGGAAGAATGAAATAAATGGGGTGAATTCGAGGGTTTAAAGGCTTATATAGAGGTTCTAAATATAGGCAAAATGACATAGTATAGAATTAATTAATTAGGAGAAGATTCAACTGCCCCTGAAAATTTGCCAATCAGTGACCCACGACACCATCGACAGACCGTGGATGGGCCTACGGTCCATCCTGCACAATTATGGCCCTTGTCAGAGACTTTTTGCCAATCGATGGCAACTGGACAATGGGGTGTGGTCCCACCTACGGTCTGTAGGTGCCACCGTTGTCCGTACCTTGACTATTTCTGAGGGGCCAATCCACGGACCCACCTACGATCCGAGCCCACACCACGGGGCATGGTTGGCCTTCGTGGAGGATATATATAAGGTCTGAAAAAGCTTCTATTTTCGTCTTTTCGAATATGGGGTGCTACAATTATCTTGTATGATGAAAGCTAAGTTACTTGTATGTGGATTTTTGGGGTCCTTATACGCCCATGTTACGCCTAGGGGTTACATTGAGTCGTGCCAAACGTGATAATCAGAGCACAAAAGTTTAGAAAGGTCATACGAAGTCTCATAAGCCATGTCGAGTAGAGTCTTGATTTCATGAGTGTGAAGCGCACCACATTTATGAATGAGAGAGGCATAAAGATGTCAGGAAAACTTCACTTCTTTCCTATACTCTAAAGTCATGCGATTAAAGTTTATAACTCTATAATGTCTCTCTCTGTCTCCAATCCTTATCTGATGCTCTATATGATATGGTCGTCCGATAGGCATATTCTAGAAGGAATGTGAGAGAGGATGTGAAATCAAAAGGCTCCTCAAGCACCTCAAGTTCCGATCGACCCTTTGGTCGAGAGCAAGATGACTAATGTGGAGTTTAGGGCTACTTTGCAAGTGTTGGCTCAAGCAAATTGAAGGTTGTGGCTCCTGTGAACCCAAATATGGGTATGACGACAACTTAGAGTGAGGGATTGCATAGTGTTAAATCCTTTATAATATTTATGCTTCTAGGGGTTGAGGAATCCTTTAAGAGTTCATGATTAGGTTTACAAGGTGTTGTTTTGGATTATGGGAATGAAGCCGATGCAAAAAGGCGAATTGAAACTTACGAACTTTAAAGGATGTTACTCAAATATGGTTTCAAACCAGTGGAAAGAAGGGAGAACAATTGACGCGGATCCTCTTGATTGGGAAAAGGTTCAAAAAAGTTGCTTTCCTTGATAGGTTCTTTCCCTTTGA